>NW_005872050.1:82573-86599 GCF_000147115.1 Myotis lucifugus
CAAATGGGACCTCACCCACCGCGCTGTGCTGGGACCTCACAATGGAAGACACTCAGGGACCAGGCCTGGGACACACTCCCGAGCCCTCCCCAACCCGTTCTGTCACCGCCACTTACACGGGTCACCAAGGAGATTCTGATCGGACACATCTCATTTGTTAAGTCAGAGAGAAGCCACGGGCCCACATGGCCTCCCTCGTGCTCAAGCCCATGACATCGAACCAGGATTTAACGCTGACCTGACAGCTGCACCCTCTCCCAGAAACACCCTCCCAGTCAGCGCACCCGAACTCGCTGGTCAGCCACCAGGAGCCGTGTCACCTGTCCCTCCCCCGCCCCAGAGCAAGCAGAGGCAATTCCCATGTCAAAACCCTTCTCGGTGTTCCTCCCGCAAAGGAAAGCTGTCCAAACCCCCAAGCAATCCGGCCTCGTCTTGTCAGCAGCTCCCTCGCCCCAACCTGCTTCCTACAAAGCCTCCCCTGTGTGCAGCCCTCGGAGCGAGAGGAGCGAGAGGAGCGAGAGGAGCTCACGGGGCCGCAGAAACGATGGCGTGGGCACCACCGTGCGCCTCACCCCGAGTGAGAAGCCTGTTCTGGTTCCCCGGTTGCCACAAATCTGTTTAAAAAACACCAACAGTTAATGCCAGAGAGCAAATCAATCAATAAAACAAACGATGGGTTTTAGTCATCCATCCTTTTCACTAAACCTTCTGAGCCGCTGAATTTCTGTTTACATTTTAAAAGATGAAGAGAGAGATGCCTTCCTCCTGACTTGGGCCGTCCCCAGGAGCACAGGCCTTCCCCTGCTCAGACACGCTCGGCCCCTCCGGAAGGCGCCCCGGCCGCAGCGGGAGATGGCGGTGTGTCTTCCTGAGACTGAAGTCACGGCAGCCAGTGCCGTGCGCCGGGTGACTGCTCACCGAGACCAGGCGTCCTCCTGAGTCATGGCCCCTCCGTCGCAGCAGAAGCAGTGAGAGGAGCTGCTGGCCAGCCTCCACTGCTGCTCCAGGTTCTAGCTGCGATTATGCTGCTCTCCCGTCCATCTGACGTCGGCCTAGTTACCAGGCGGCTTCCGTCCAGGTTCCCAGGCCTCTCAGAGGACTGTGACTGGCTTATTGGTCGGCTACCTCAGCTCCTGCCCCCCAGCAGCAGGTCTTAGGGGCCCCCATCCTCAGACAGGCTCTCAGGGAGAAAGGAAAGTGCCTGAGGTGCTTTGTTCCCCATTAATGAGTCCGGTCAGCCCTGGCCATACCCAAAAGTAGCAGGTTCGATTCCCGGTCAGGGCACATACCTAGGTTGTGGATTCGGTCCTGGTTGGGGTATGTATGAAGGCAATCAATTTATGTTTCTCTCTCACATCAATGTTTCTCTCCTTCCTCTCTCTAAAATCAATAAACATATGCTTCAGTGAGGACAAAAAAATGATGATAACAACCAGGTCAGAAAACCTGGTGCACAGATTGTTTTATTAGTAGAACCTCTTTGCTGATGACATAAACCCTAACTGTGTGTAGAAGGAAAACTTACCTGCATGTCTGATACCAGGTCATCACAAGACTGAGCAATAGAAAAAGACTCTACAGTTGGAACCACCTCATTCGTGGGCCTCAATGGAAATAACTCCAAACTGTTCTGAGATCTACAACAGCGTGAACGAGAAGTAACTCATGGACAATCTCCTGACCAACGGGAGGACCCTTCCTATGGCAGCTTTTATTCCTCAGGTCTTTCTCTTCCTGGCCAGCAGTGGGCAGCATTTAAGGGCTACTTTTCCCAGCAGATGGACAAAAGTACATGGCCCCAGGCTCCAGGTTAGGCAGTCTAACAAGTCTCTGCAGAGTAGAACAGAAAGCAGGCCCACGCTCCCCGGCAGCAGCGTTGTAAATTGGAATAAACTACCTGCATGTGCAGACATGCAGCTCAGGAAGACTTCGGACCTTGGACACTGAACTCTGGCCAATGGCCGACACAGGAAAGAGGAGCCGGGTCCTCAGACCATGTCCAGGACAGGGCGTGACGTGTCTAAGAGGCATGAGATGGAGACAAGGAGACCCAAGTGGATTGGCAACAGCCGAGAAGCAGTCCACAGAGGGAAAAAGAAAGGGTGAGGACGTTTTGTAAATGACACTAGAACCACGTCATAGGCACATGAGTAAGTTAGTGACGGTTGGTTAAATACTCACTTTTATACTCTCCGTATGAGAAACCATATCCAGCTCACTGAATGCTAGGCCTCCAATTCTCTTCAATTATTTTCCTGTGATCTCTGTATACAGTGTCCCCAGAAAGGCACACACTTTGGAATTGTGGAAGTTTTATGTCTTTGAAACAAGCAGACAAAATGGTCCACCAGGCAAGGTCTGCAGCCCAGGTGGGGAGACCAGAGAACAGCCGTGCGGTGGCGAAGGAGCCGCTCCTGCTCGGGCCTCCTGAATGTCACAGCAGGATCTGAGTGGGGACGACTTGGTTCCCTGCCTCCCCTCCCCCACCTCAGCCCATCCACCCCGTTTTCATCTCCCTTGCTTTGTTCAGAGTGTGCTGGAAATAGCCCATCTCAAGATACTTCCCTAAAAACCAGAAGCTATTGGACCAGTGACCAGGAGTCCATGATGCCCCATTCAGCTGACAAACATACTGATCCAAATAGGATGATTCTACGGGAGAGTAGCGTCTTCCCTGGATAATATCAACTGGAAAGCTTCTGAGCGGGCCTCGGAGCTTCGCAACGTCAGGATTTAGGGCTGGAAGACACATTAGAGGGGTCGGTTTCCAAGCCCACATTAGTTACTTTCGGGAAAAAGAGGGTCTGGGTGGGTTCCGGCTCTCATCTTCAGCTCAGCCGCCTGCACGGGACCATGCCTGCCGGATCAGGCAGAGCCACGACCGAACGGCCCGGCGTGTCTGTCTGTCCATCTCTCTCAATTTCTCTTTCATTTTCTTTTCCAGCAACTTTGCGTGTATTGATAACAAGAATGGGCTCAGGGTTCGAATTGTGACTCCATGGTTCATCCACCCTGGAGTGTTAACAGGTTTCTTCAAGCTGCAGTCCCTAATGTACGAGCATTAAATGACATCATCCAGCTAAGACTCCAGCACAGCACCGCGCGGGCAGTGCTCACAAAGGGGACATCTGTTAATACATACACCCACGCATATGCAGAGAACTGTACTTATCTGCTCAAACATATATTTTATATAAACTAGTGTATTACTATTTTATACCATTTAATTCACAAAACAGAACAAAATTTATCTTCTAATCACACATTTGTTTGCAAGTGGTTACCAGCTTGTTTCTAGTACCACCTTCACCTGAAGCATCTGAAACTGGGTCGGGAAGCTCAGTGTTGGGGGAGCTGTGACCAGCTAAAGGGGGACAATAGGCAGGAGTAACACAGTGAGTGACCATTCTTCCCTTTGGAGCTGTACTTCCTACAAAGATCTCTGAGCCTCTATTAATGACAATGTCTCAGCGACCTTGGCCCAGTGAGGTGAATCTGGTGTAATGCAAAGTCAGGCCAATCCCAGGAACCACAGAGAGTCAATGCGCCCCTAAATCCCCCTGCCCAAAGCGCAGCAAGCGCCTGGGGCTTCACCACCCGGGGGTTCGTGCAACCTCCAGTGGATCTGGCTCCTTAAGACAGTGACCTTGTCTTGTTAATCTTTGCTCTACTCATTCATTCACTCATGCACCCACTCATTCATTCACTCACTCATGCACTCATTCATTCACTCATGCACCCACTCATTCATTCACTCATGCTCTTATGCAGTGTTTGCTATGCTCCTACTAGAAGCCCAGCATTATGTTAAAGGCTCCGAGGCTACAAACATTAATAAGAGAAGCTCAGCACGGCTGGCATGGCTCAGTGGTTGAGCACTGACCTATGAACCAGGCATCACTGTTCAATTCCCGGTCAAGGCACATGCTCAGGTTGTAGGCTCGATCCCCAGTGGGGGGCGTGCAGGAGGCAACAATTCTCTCTCATCATTAATGTTTCTCTCTCTCCCTCTCCCTTCCTCTCTGA
>NW_005872050.1:86709-111549 GCF_000147115.1 Myotis lucifugus
GGACATGAAGTGCAGAGAAAGTCTGGGTTTACAGTGACCAGCGTGGCACCAGGCAGAAGCAAGGGACTCCAGGGCAATGGGCAGGTGGATCCATGTTCAGTCTGGAAGGGGTCACAGAAGGGTCTTTTAGACGTGACATCAAACCTGAGTGAACCCTGTCATATGCGCAGGACGGGTCCTTGCTCGGGCCTCGGTGGGTTACTCAAACCCTCTGAGCCTCCATGGGCACCTGTGCGGTTGGAGTTACCAAGGTTGCCGCACGCAGACCCAGCACGTCGCTGCCAGCGGCAGCCATTCAAGAAAAGCTTGTTCTTCTTCTGCTCTGCTGTCCCCGGCAAGGCCATGCCCACCGCCTGTTCCCTCCCTAACCCGTGGTCATGTCCCTTTCCGAAAACATGTTGTAACTCAGGGCTGGAGCCTATCTTCAGATAAGACACAAATTTAATTATCTCCGATAAAGACTGTCCTCCTTTGGGGGCAGCAGGAGACTTGTAAACACCCTGGAGAACTGACAGGGAAGCAGACAGGAGTCTAGCATGTCCCACCCACGACCCAGATGCTCCGCGCTGGCTGCACAGTCGGCTGTCATTTGTCACCTCCTCAGCGTAACTCATCCCTAATTTAAGAGACAATTCTATGCAGAGTTATTTTTTAAAGGCCTTTCAGGCAGTTTGGTGTTTGAGAGCGGTGTGTCCACTAAAATAGAAATACTATCCGCATGGCTGGAAGAGTGAGCTGAGAAAGCCACCCGGACTGAAGAGCCACACGCTCTGTGGTATTCCAAACAGAAGAGCGTGTTAAGGGGAACAGTGCAGGAGAGGACGGGCGAGGCTCAGCTGCTCTCCGTCTTTGCAAATGGCTGCTCCACATCCCCTCGCCAATGGTGTCAGCTTCCCCGCCGTCATCAGTCGCCATCGGCTGTGCCCTTAACTGACACAACCACTGATTGTTACAATTAGTGGCCATTAGGACGGACGGAAATTAGAGTCTCAGTCATAGAGAATTGCCCATTATGCCCACGGAATACAGAGTTCATCAGTTATGATTAACACAAGCAGAGGCATCTGAAAGGCGTTATGGAAGGCGATGTGGCCGGTGCGGATGGCAGAGGGGGTGCAGGAGCAGCAGAACGCAGAGTCCTGCTGTGCGCCCCGGTTTGGGGGGTGAAAGCTGGAAAGCTGGGGGAACAGTGTTGGTGGACAAGAACGTCCAGGGGCCAGCAGACACGGCGACGCTTGCAGGAGAGCTGCGTGTCTGAGCGGCCTCTGATGTGCTTGGGTTCCCTGTAAGCTCCTCCTCCCTCCCCTTTTTTGTTATTGCTGCCTTGTTTTTATTTCGCTTTTATAAGCCAAAAAAGGTGTCTGAGCAACGGTGAGGAGTGACAATGTGAATGTAGATTTTAACCCCTGACATTATTTATGACAACAGCAAGTGGCCAGTGTGATTTCCTTGTGATAGTGACGATTGCACTCAAGTGTCAATGTACGCATTTTAAATCAGGGGCGGAGGCATTGAGGACAGACTGAGTGATGCCAGCAGCTCCAGCCTCCGGCGAGCCAGGCAGTTGCCCAAGGCGGGATCTGCCAGGCGGCCACCGGGGAGCTAGCACCAGGCTGGCACTGCCTGCCAACACTGCTTATTGTCCAGACACCTTAAGTGGGAAGAGAATAGGCAAACATCAACAGCTATGGCATATTGCTTGTTTAGACTACAGGGCACCAACCATTATGCATTTCAAACATTTGTATTAAATCTTTGCTAGAAAGGCTACAAGCCTCTATGTACATGGATGGAGTAACAAGATGCCCATCCAGAGGCACTGTGAGCTGATCTGTGTGGTGCATGTGCTGTGCAGATAGACGCATTTGTATGCTCTTGCATATACTGTATTCAATTTATAGTTCAAATGACATTATACCATCCTATTGCAACTTGATTTTCTCACCATTTTTACATCATATTTTATATCTTTGCAGATCTTTCAATATATAATGGCTGCATATTTCAGTATATTTAATTCTATGAAAACATTAAGTGTTTAAACTATACATTATTCATCAATATTTACAGGATGACATGATGTCTATTTTTTCACTATACCAAACAATAGAAAATCAATATCTTTGCATATGTACCTATTCGTAGGTATTTAGGATAAAGTTCAAGAAACAGAATTGCTGGGTTCATATATGTATGCATTTTCAAATGTTGAGATATTTTAGTATCTAAACCTGTATCTATATTTTATTTATCTATGAAAATGGTATTCCAAAATGTTTGTTCCAATTTAGGTTCATACTATTATATAACAGAACATTACCAAGCTTTTAAATCCTTGCAAAAATCAATTGAAAAGGGCACTTTATTTTCATTTTTAAAATCATGAAGAGTTCATCATCTCTAGTACAGTTACCAGCAATTTCTGTCTGTGTCCATAGGATTTGACAAAAATGGTCCCTGTTGAGTTGATGGCACTTTTCATTTTCTCACAGCGTTATGGATCTTTGTTTTCCATACAGAAACTCCTCCCGTTAAACACACAGCCCAGTGGCTTTTGCTATCCTCAGAGCTGTGTCAGCTTCACAGAGCAATTTTAGGGTATTGTCAGCACCCCAGGAGACTGGCAGCCCAGTGCCCTCGCTCCCTGCTCCCCTCCCCTGCCTGCCCCAGGCACAGGCTCACAGGAAGCTCCTTCCTGTATCTGAGGGTCACCTGTTCTGCACCGTTCACAGGAGTGGAGTCACGCCACACGCAGCCTGTGACTGCCTTTTTCACTCTGCATGACATGTATCAGCAGGACTTCACTTCCTCTTCATGGCTGAGTAATAGTCCACTGTAGGGATTTCACCACATTTGAGAATCCATCCATCATGGGCATCCTTTGACAGGCATTTAGATTGCTGCACTTGGGGGCTATTATGAATAATGTTGCTGTGAGCATTTGTTGCCAGTGTTTGTATGGACATATGTTTTCATTTCTCTTGACAATACCCACTAAGAATTCCTGGGTCACCTGGTTACGCTGCTCGAAGCACTGTGGGGAGCTGCCAGCAGTTCTCCCAGGTGCCTGCACCTTTGTGCAAAGTGGAGGGACTCCAGTTTCCCCCATTCGCACCAAGACTTAACTGTCTGCTGTCATGGTGGCTGTTGTGGTGGCGTGGGGCGGTGTCTCTGCGGTTTCATCTCCATTTCCATGAAGATTCATGAGGGCGAGCACCTTTTCATGTGCTTATTGGCCGCTTGCACCTTCAATAGATAAACGTGTGCTCAAACCCTCAGCTACTTCAGAGTTGTGTTTATATATTCTGGACACAAGTTCTTTGTCACATACAAGATCTGCAAATATTTCCTCCCCCTCTGTGGGTGGTCTTTCACATTCTGATGGCATCCTTCAACAGGCAAGCGTTTTTAATTCTGTGGAAGGCCAATTTGCCTAGGCTTCCTTTTGCCAATTATGCGCTTGGTGTCCTGTCTGTGAGAACATCACCCAACCAATGTCAGAAGATTTGCTCCTATGTTGTCTTTAAGGAACTTGACCATTTAGATCTGTGATCCAGTTGAGTTAAATACTGTGAGTGGTAAGACACCCAATCTTTACCTACAGATTTCCAGTTGTCTGAACACCATTTGTTATGAAGACTATACTTCCCCATTTGAATTGTCTTGACACCCTTGTTGAAAATCAATTGATATCAAATGTGAGGGCTGATTTCTACACTAGTTCTACACCATTGTTCATTACCGTTAGTATGAGAGGACCACACTGTATCGGTTACTCTGGCTTAAAACTGGGCAAGCTCTGTAGTATGCTTGAAATGAAGAAATACAAAACTGTACTATGTCAGGATTGTTTTTGCTATACTCAGTCATTTGCATTTCCATATAAATTTCAGCATCAGCCTATTAATTTCTGCAAACAAACAAACAAAACCCACCCAAAACAGGCAGCTAGGGTTTGGGGAAGAATTTTATTGAATTTGTAAATCAATTTTGGGAGTAGTGACACTTTAACAAAATCTGATAAACACGAGTTGCCTTTCCATTTATTTAAGTCCTTTTTAATTTATTTCAAAATGTTTTGTAGTTTTCAGTGTCCACATTGTATACTTTTGCTACATTTATTACTAATCATCTTATAGTTTCTGGTGCTATTGCAAATGAAATTATTTCCTTGGTTTAACTTTGTACTGTTTACTACTCATGTTTAGAAATACAATTTATTTTTGTGTATTGCTCTTCTATCTCACCACGTTAATGAACTCATTTATTAATTTTAATAGAGTTTTTTGAGGAATCCTTAATCCTGATGCTGTCTACGTATACGATCCTGTCATCTGTATGTAACGACATCTTACTTCTTCCTTCCCAATATGTATGCCATGTAGACAGTTAGTTATTAGTTAGCCTGTGCCCTGGAACCACCAGTACAATGTTGAGAAGTTTCAAAACAAACATCTTTTTGGTCCTTAATTGTGGGGGAAAGTATTCAACCTTTTTCCATTAATTTTGTTAGTTGTGAGGTTTCCATAGACGTCCATCAGGTTCCTTTCTATTCCTGTTTTATTTTGCTTTTATCATGAAAGTGAGTAGGATTTTGTCAGAAGCAAATTTTTCTGCATCTATTGAGACGCTGGTGTAAAATTTGACCTTTATTAATATGATGTTCTGTGGATTGATTTTTGGGTGTGAAACCAATCTGCATTCCTGACACACATCCCACATTGTATGTGTTGCCATGTTTGGTTTGTCAATAACCTGTGGAAGGCCGTGGCACTGCACAGAGACGCCTTTGCTGGGTTTGTTTTCTGGATAACCCTGCTCACAGGGAATGAATTGAGAATTGCGCCATCCTCTCGTATTTTCTGGCAGAGTTTGTGAAGGGTTGGCATTAATTCTTCTTTATATATTTGGTAAATAGAATTCACAATGAAAGCCACCTTGCCCAGGGCTTCTCCTTATTGGAAATTGTGAAACTACTAATTCGGTCTCTTTGCTTGTTGTAGGTCTCTAATTCGGTCTCTTTGCTTGTTGTAGGTCTCTAATCACATGATTCATTTGCTCCTAAGTTTGGGAAGTTTGTCTTTCTAGGAGAGTGTCCACTTCTTCTTCGCTGTCTGATTGGTTAGCGGGAGCTGCTCCTGGAATCCTCTCACTGACCTTTTACTTCTGAGAGGTCGCGGTGACGGGCCCGCTGCCATTTCTGAATCCAGTAACTTGAGCTTCTCCCTTTGACTTTTGATCAGTTGAGTTAAAGCCTCGCCAGTGATCCCACTTTAAAGAACAAGCAGATGTATCACCTTTTCTCCCATTAACTTCAAGAGTCATGTCTTATCTCATACTGCCTTCTCATACGAACGTATATTATTTTTGTCCCAATTATCTGTCTTTTTTTCACTGGAGGTGTACTGCCTTAACTATCGGGCCTAAAAGGGATCTTTAATGTCTGTTAGGATTAGGCTTCCCTTTATAATCCTTATTTTCATATTTTTTAAAGCTATTCTAGCACTCTCTCCCCCCAAGATGAACATTAGGATTAGTCTGAAAAGTTGTTAAAATATACTTTCTGTTTTCATTTCATTCGGAATTCCCAGGTAAACTCTGGGAAAACCCACACTGTTCACTAGTGGCTGTTCCTACCCACGGGTAAGACATCGTCCCGTCCTACAAGCCTCTCCCGTTCAGGACTCGGCTGTACTGTCCCTTTGTGAATGGCGTCTTCTGTCTCATGACCTTCCCGTGTTGTTACTTTTATAGCCACGTCCTTCCCATATTCTTCAGTCTCCGTGGGTTTCCCCTCCTTTACAGTTTAAATTAAACGGCTTGAACCCTCTGGTGCACGGGACAATGCCCAACCAACTGTGCCACACGGGCCAGGGCAGTACATTGTTTTATTGTTTTTTTTTTCTTGTTTCTTTTCTAATATATTTTAACCCTCACCTGAAGATATGTGTTTTTTACAGAGAGAATGGAAGGGAGAGAGAGAGAAACATTGATCGGTTGCCTCCCAAACTCACCTCCAACTGGGGGATCGAGCCGGCACTTAAATATGTGCCCTGACTGGGAATTCAACCCCAGCCCTTTTGGTGTGCAGGGCGACACGCCAACCCACTGAGCCACCTGGCCAAGGCCAGCAGGATATTGTTTGGATGGTAAATTCCTTGAGGTTATAACTGGCTTCTTTTCTTTTATGTCAGAATTAAGACTATGTTGCTCTTAAATGACCAGCAATATGTACTGAAATATTTCTTTGGAGGAATTACACACAAAAAAGTATTTGATGGCCCTAGCTCAGGGGTGGGCAAACTTTTTGACTCGAGGGCCACAATGGGTTCTTAAACTGGACCGGAGGGCCGGAACAAAAGCATGGATGGAGTGTTTGTGTGAACTAATATAAATTCAAAGTAAACATCATTACATAAAAGGGTACGGTCTTTTTTTTTTTTTTTTTTTTTTAGTTTTATTCATTTCAAACGGGCTGGATCCAGCCCGTGGGCTGGTTTGGCTCAGTGGATAGAGCATCGGCCTGTGGACTGAAAGGTCCCAGGTTCGATTCCAGTCAAGGGCACATGCCCAGGTTGGGGGCTTGATCCCCAGTGGTGGGCATGCAGGAGGCAGCCGATTGATGAATCTCTCTCATCATTGATGTTTTTATCTCTCTCTCTCTCCTTCTCCCTTCCTCTCTAAAATCAATAAAAATATATTTTAAAAAATAAATTAAATTGCTTGAGCATTCATGCCGGGTAAGAGCAGTGAGCCGGCTGCCTCTGCCCCGTGTGCACACACTTTGTAGGGTACCGGAGGAGCGGCCTTCCCCAGGCCAGCCCCTGCGGGGGGCCTGCCGTGCCTCCCGCTCTCCACGCAACCAGGGAGCCCTGCCCTTCTCACGCTTTCCTGCTGGGAATTCTTCCGCCTGGAACCCTTGGGTACCTTTTTTATACACTAATCAATGCTGCTAATTACAGAGGTTTATTGAAGAATGGCAGTGAACTGCAGGCCATTACAGTTCAGGCATAAAATAGCTTCAACTTGAATTTCAGAGAGAATGCCCATGAAATCGGGGTATCTGAGCTCCGAGCCTGGCGCCTCGCCTGCTTCGTGTGGAGAGGTCAGGCATCATGTTGGGGAGACCCTTGTTTGTCAGTGTTCTCGGGGGGGGGGGGCTGCTTCGGTGCCACCGCTAACGTTAGCTCCTGCCCCTTTTATCTGCAGTTTCAGGTCTTCAGTCCAGAGAGATTGCTCTATGGTTTCTGTGCGTCTGTTCCTCCCACCCATTCTGTCCCTCAGGAGCGCTGACTATGCCGGCGGTGGGTCTCTGGGTCCCTCGTCAGATCGGTCCTTTCACCGACCGGCCTTTCGCTCTTCTCTCCTTTGCTTTGCGTTACGTCACCAAGCCACATTTCATGCACAGCATCTACTCCAATTCCCAGTACTTTTAATGTGGCTTCCGTTTCCATAATATAAATATATATATTTCTTGAGCTCAGCCATGTCAGTTTTTAACAACTTCTATTTTTTTTTGAGTGCTCACATTTCTTCCTTGAACGAGGCAATATTCTCTGTAATTCATTTGTCTACAAATTGTTATTTTCCTATATATTTCTTCTTGTAAAACGTGTGTCCAAGTCACTTGGTATGTTTTTCCTTGTTAAAACTATTGCTTTGCATAGGAAAATGCTGGGTACTTTTTTTTCTGCTTATTAATCCTCTTTAGAAGGGAGAACCCTAAGCCTAAGATCAGTTGAGAACATGAGCAGGGGAAGTGGCCTCTGCTCCGTGCCAGGGAAATGCCCGCCCATCGAGTCTGCCACGTCCTCCCACGGGCCTCCCAGGGTGGCCCGGTCCCCGTGAGAAGTCGGCTCGCCATGCTGGGAATGCTGTCTGCTTTACCATGTATTTTTATTCATCTCTGTTCAGTTGACTTTTGCCAGCAACTTCAGAGTTGTTTTCTGTGCAATCCTCTCTTCCTCCGGGCCTTCTGACCCCTGGCAGCGAGCCCCTCACTCAGGACGCGGCTGGACTTCGGTGGCAGGGTCAGCGTCCAAGCGTCACCTGCTTGGCCGAGACGGCGAGCTGTCGGCTCCGAGGACACTGCCCCGTCCCAGCCGCGGCGCTGGTTTATGGTTCAGGCTGCTCTGCGCAGGGATCATCGCCAGCGCTGGTTCCTGGGCCCTGAGCCTGCAGCGCGATGAGGCATCGGCAGGTGCTGCGGGCGAGCCGGGTGGGGAAGCAGCAGCCCTCTCTGCTCGCCTCTGACTCAGGCGCTGGGACAGCAGGTTCTTCAGACCCGCTTGGGGCTTGTGGTCCTGGCTGAAGCCGAGTGTTTCCCGGATCCATTCTATTTTCCTTTTTCTTTAATATATTTTTATTGATTTCCCAGAGGAAGGAGGAGAGAGAGAAACATCAATGATGAGGGAGAATCATGGATCGGCTGCCGCCTGCATGCCTCCTACTGGGGATCGAGCCCATAACCAGGCATGTCGCCTTGACCAGAATCAAACCCGGGGCCCTTCAGTCCGCAGGCCGACGCTCTATCCACTGAGCCACACCAGTGTGGGCCGTTCTATTTTTCGAGCTGAATAACGGAGCAGTTTTTACCACCCACTGTGTGGTATTTGCCGTTACTGAGAGCTGCCTGGGGGCTTAGTCCCTTCTTGGACACACTGTGTTTTTTCTTTGAGCTGCTGTGATGGTGGCTGCAGTGACGATGGTCCCTGTAGACGTGATGGGAGATGAAGGCACGACTACCGTCCCTCCTCCCACAGCAGGTCTACTTTTACTCCCGACCCTTCCGCCCCTTCAGAGGGTCCGGCTTGAGTGCCTGGGCTCAGTCCGTCCTGACAAACGTCCCGAAGCACAGCTCAGACACAGCAAAGCTTTGAGGCTACATTTCCTGTTGGAGCCATGGAAGCCACGCAAGTGGAGCAGATGACCCAACCTTGTGCAGCCCTGAGTCCGGCCCGCGACACCCGACCTGGTGGCCGTGGCCCTCAGAAGCCACGCCTGCTATCTGGACAAGCTGAAAACGCATGGCCACCATCTCCGCCCCTTAGATCTGAAGCCGGGCTCAGTTTAAAGCAAAAGTGCATGGAAATAAAAAGATGTAGAAACTCCGCTGTGTGATCCTCTGTGGAGACCAGTCCTTGTCTGAATCCCGGTCTCCCCACAGCCTTGGGGAGTAGCCATACGTCGCTCCCTGTCGCAGTGCTGATGTGGAGGGCACTTACGGGACCGCACAGAGGGCTCGTTGAATGTCCGTGTGAAAGCCCCACAGTGAATCCCAGTTTACAATTCAGGTCTAGAGGTTTTCTTTCCTGTGTACTCTCAGTAAGGATTCTTTTGTTAGTCGATAATATGGAGCAATTGGCTATCTATATGTATAAAAGCCTGAGTGAGCATTATGACCGGACAACCAGACGACCGGATGACCAACTGGTAGCTATGACGTGCACTGACCACCAGGGGCAGTGTGCAGGAGCTGCCCCTGGTGGTCCGTGTGCTCCCACAGCCAACCTCCCATGGCTGGCCAGCCCCGATAGATCCCGATTGGGATTGGGTGAGACGGCCCCAATCCGCCCCGATCGCCGGCCAGGCCAAGGGACCTCATCCGTGCACGAATTCATGCACTGGGCCTCTAGTTCTCATAATCAACAAATCCAGAAGCAGAGAAACACAATGAACAGAGAATCAAGCTTCTTTAAGTGCTTGACGATGCTATAAGACATGCCAATTTTTCAGGAAAAAATACTACCGAGTATTTACATATGCTGCTGCTGTTGTTTTATTTACGTTGTTTGTGCTAAATTTGTTAATTTGATTTCTTCAAGTGTGTATTCTTCACATAAAGTGGCAATTTTTGGAGTTCTTTTTAGTTTGAAATCTAAAAATCCTCCTTATTCTGCAATCTTAGTTTTTATTAATACCTGAATAAATTAAAGTCACATTTTGTATTTCAGGAATCATTCTCACCAGGAATTTATCATCAAATGAAAATATGATCATTTCTTTGTTTGTTTTAATTACTACAAACAACCTTAAAAACCACTTAGGAGACTGGCCTTCTGTGCCTTAGATTCAACGAATTTTAAAGAATTTGGGGGTCACGCCCATTTTTGGTGATTTTGATTTCATTCACTGAGGATTGGCCCATGCACACAGGTCTGCAATGTGTATCCAGGAACCATGACTACATACCACCTCCACTGATAAAACAAGATAGAGAAGTTCAAGTTCACGGAGGTCATGTGACTCCCCTGAGCAGGCAGCGACAAGCTGGCTCAGAACCGGGCTCTCCCGTCCCTCTTTCTGTGTCCCCACAACAATGTCACGTTTCTCGTGATGTCCCAGAGCCCGGAGCAGCAGGCACATCCGAGGGTCACGGCCACGTGCTGGACGCTGAGCGGGCACAGGCTTGAGCGAAGGTCAGGCTGCTCCCTGCTCTCGTCCACCCTGTGACTGGGCGGAAGTGACAGCCACACGTGCTGCTGGGCGCCCAGGCCCCACGTCCTCTCTGAGACGCTAGGAACGTGCCTCCTCCTGAGGTCACAGGAGATTGGCAGTGAGCTCTGGAGAAGGGAGCCGGATGTGCGGTGGCGAGGCCCCGACACTGGGTTCCGCTCAGGGCAGCAGTGGGTCTGGGAACGGTTTGGATCCCGGAAGAGAGGCTGTACCGTTTCCACAACAAACACACAAATGCAGGACGTTCGCCACCTGAACATCAAGAATTCAGCAAGGAGGGCACTGGGCTCCAGGGGCCACGGCCGGGCGGCCGGGACTGCCAGTGCCCGGGAGCGTGGGCTGAAAGGAGTTAACAGGCCTCGTCTGTAACACATGATTGGTCTTTATGAGGTGGAAGCTCTTGTCTGTCTGAGGCCTACAGATGATGCTAAAGAGCCAATAATGACAGCAATTCAAAGCAATCTAATTATGCAAACGGGAGGCTAAACAATTTCATCATCCTTAAATTAGATTGTCCTAATGAGATAAAGACACCAATTAATCCTGAATTAATTTCAATAGCCTATTTCAGGCAAACACTTTAATATGCAAATGTCAATGAGAAACAAAGCCTGCTGCAGAGCCCGGGGTTCAGGACCTCTCTCCACAGCTGCAGCGTGAGTGGCGCCTAATGAGTGCCGAGGCGAACCAGCGAGCGTCCCCGACTTCCCAGGCACAGCTGGGCTCAGGTACCTGGATGGGGGCCAGCAGGAGGGGGCTTCTGCGGGGGGTGCTGGTGGAGGAGGTGCGCACTCTCTCCAAGCCAGGACTGGGCGGCCCTTCGACGACGCAGCACTCAACCATGTGTGTGTGTGTGTGTGTGTGTGTGTGTGTGTGTGTGGTGTGCTTGTGTGCACATGTGTGTATCTGTGTGAGTATGTCTGTGCATACATGCATGCACCAGTGTAAGCATGTACGCATGTGTCCATGTGTGTGCCTGTGTGCACACATGTGTGCACATCTGCCTATCTATACCTTTTGTACAAGTGTGTACCTGTGTAAGTGTGTGTCTGTGTGCACATGTGCTTGTGTGCACCCGTGTGCTCGTGTGCACATGTGTGCATATCTGTGCGAGTGTGTTTGTGTGTACATGTGTGAATATCCA
Source organism: Myotis lucifugus (assembly GCF_000147115.1). NCBI lineage: Eukaryota > Metazoa > Chordata > Mammalia > Chiroptera > Vespertilionidae > Myotis > Myotis lucifugus. The sequence goes on from NW_005872050.1 coordinate 98,309, forward strand.
TGCGCGCCTGTTTGTGTCCATGTCTGTATGTGTGCATGGGTGTTGTGTGTACATGCATGTGTGTGCCTGTGTGAATGGACAGCAAAGGTGGAGGCGGAGATGGGAGGCATGCAGAGCCACGTGGAGACACTTTAATGAGCTGGTACTTGGAGCGCCAAGTTGTCACAGCGCACACCTGGACAGAGGTCTCTCCTGGACATGAAGTTGACTTTAATTAGTGGCCACTTAATCCCTTTAAATTAGGCATTCTCAACCCATTTCATCTTTCTAAATAATTCCTTTCCTTAATAAGACATGGGAACAGATTCGAACCCGGAGGTGCCTCGGCTGAGCCCAAGGCCGATTTTACGACGGTGGCTGCAGGGCTGGCTCTCGATGGCTCCTTCCTTTTATAAGAACCGAACACCCCACGGACGGCAGCCTGGGCCACCGGCTCTTCTCTCCAGAAGGGGAAGTGACAGCTGATATTGGGATTTAGGATCCAAACTGAAACAGAGAGAAAAAATACTTTTGAAGGCTTTTACGTTAAGTTAAACTATCTGGGTTCCGTTAAAAAATGACTCGGGAAGAATGATGGCCTGTTTCCTTATCCTTCCTGACACGATCACCTTCAGGCACGCCCAGGCTTGCCAAGTAAAATCCAGGTGCCATGCAATATTTGGGACACACTTGTGCTTAAACAAGTGGTTATCATTTATCTAAAATTTAAACTTAGCTGGGTGTCCTGTGTCTTTGCTAAATTGGGCAACCCTAATAATGCCATACGTACTAGTATAATAGCTGTTCAATAAATGTCAGTTAAAAAACAAGACACTTGTCAGCGGACGTGGCTCAGTGGTTGAGCATCAACCTATGAACCAGGAGGTCATGGTTCGATTCCCGGTCAGGGGACATGCCTGGGTTGCAGCCTTAAACCCCAGTGTGGGGCGTGCAGGAGGCAGCGGATCAATAATTCTCTCTCATCAGTGATGCTTTTATCTCTCTCCCTCTCCCTTCCTCTCTGAAATCAATACAAATATATTTAAAAAATAAAAACATGACACTAATCTGTACTCGGAGGCCCGGAAGCCACTTGGAAAGGACAGTGTAACGGATACATTCCGAGCGTGGGTTTCCCTTGTCGGGAAGCCGGCCACTTCTCGGCAGCATCTCCAGCTGGGACGTTACAGAACGGCATCCCCGTCAGCGGTGCCCTCTCCCCAACCTTGGCCAGGCAGATGCCGTCTTTAAAGACTTAGATTGGGCCGAGAAATTAGAGTTACAGCCATCCAGTACCTTGACCTCTAACGTGTCCAGTTTTTAACAACGGTTAATGTTTAACTGTATCCTCATTGTTGCCAGGCAGCAGAAGTGCTCCCCAGTGCTGCCTGTAGTCCCACTCAGCGAGATGGGAGACTCCTCTGTCCGAGCGAGGAGACGCCGCTTCCAGATCATCCTCCGAGGGCTCCAGATCATCCTCCGAGGGCTCTAAACATGGCTGACAGGTCGTCAGAAACATCCCTAACCACCAGCTTTTCCTGAGCTGCCGGACTATTTCTTTCCTTATTTCTTTTAAGATCCTCAGATACAAATCTGGAAATCTTAAAATCTCTGAGTTGTGTCTTTAGATGGAATGACTTTAGACAGAGAGAAAATGGACAGTATCTGACATCACGCCTCCACTGCAGGGACAGCTGGACATCACGCCTCCACTGCAGGGACAGCTGGACATCACGCCTCCACTGCAGGGACAGCTGGACATCACGCCTCCACTGCAGGGACAGCTGGACATCACGCCTCCACTGCAGGGACAGTTGGACATCACGCCTCCACTGCAGGGACAGCTGGACATCGCGCCTCCACTGCAGGGACAGCTGGACGTCACGCCTCCACTGCAGGGACAGCTGGACAGGCGGGAGGATGCAGAGCTGGGGTCTGGGGCATGCCTCCTCGCTGCCAGGTCCTCGCTGGCCACTCTCACTGCGGTTAACCTCCTACTTATGCGCTGGTGTTTAGGTGGAAGGCATAGCACTCTCCGGCATATCCCAATCTTTTTTAAAAGAATTTAATTGCTTTTTAGAGAGAGAGGAAGGGAGCAGGAGAGAGAAACATCGATGTGAGAGGGAAACACCAATTGGCTGCCTCCTCTATGGCCCCTAACAGGGATCAAGCCGGCAACCGAGGCATGTGCCCTGACCGGGAATCGAACCCACAACCTTCTGGTGCACAGGATGATGCCCACTCCACTGAGCCGCACTGGTCCGGGCCCACGTGACGATCTTTCGGGAGACAAGGTTGTGGGCCCAGAAGAAATCCCTGCAGTGTCTCCGCCCCAGTCCCAGTGTATTTGTGATGTGATGAAGGGTACGGACTTGCAGATCGTCGTAAATGCCACGTGGGGTGCAGGGCAGGTGAGCACTCTTCTCCCGATCTCTTCACACTCGTTCCTGTCCTGCTGGGCGGGGGCAGAGCTGGTGAGGAGCGCTGTCTTCACCCCCAGGACTTCAGCACACCCGCTGCTGCACGCGGACGCTGCTCGGGGCCAGAGCCAGGCTCGGCATCCAGGAGGCAGAGATAAATGCAAAGTGTCCTCAGGACTGAGTCTGGGGGAGGGGGATCCTACTCACAATCACATGTTGCAGAACATGGGATGTGCGTGCTGGGCAGGCGTGCGGAGGGCGCTGGGGCACAGCAGAGAGGTGACCCCTGCCTGGGAGGGGCGTGGGGCGCTCCTTCAGGAAAAGCTGTCATTTCTCTGGCTCGAGTGGGCAGAATAGTCTACACGTTACAGGTAGGAAGGGAGGCCTCGCATGGCAACCTTACATGGAAGACATGTCACAATGGGCAGGTGGCTGGCTGCTGCTCACATGACCCCACAGAGGAGGCAGCTGGAGGGAGAGGGGAGGCGAGCAGCACGGCTCCTCTCCTCGGGGCGTGGGAGAGCGGCCTTCGCCTGGGATCTGAGGGCCTGTGGGCGGCTGTGAGTAGAGCGTGAATGGCCTCCACAATAGCCTTTACACACGCAGGAAAGCACGCCCGCGTTGAAAACAGGCAGGTGTGTGAACAACACGCCCCTTTGGGTGCTGTGTGTCAAACCCTCAGGGTTGCGCCCTGACTGCTCCATTTTAGCAAGAAATTACAGTACAGATGTGAGCTGTTGGTGAAAGCCAGTGGTTTGTAACCCATGAAGCACAGCCCGGTACCGGTCGCTTCTTTTCTCACACCCTCACAAGCCACTGCAGCGGCTGTTTCTTTAGAAAAGAATTAATTGCATCACAGCCAAGAGAGTCAGACCCCAATGTGTTTCCTTTCCTGTGGTCGCCTCGCCCGTGCCGGCCGTGCACAGACCCTGAGCTGTAGCGGGATGCCAGGTGCAGCTTCACACAATTGTGTGGGGACCCCTGCCCCGCGGGAGAGGGGAGCCATGGGAACCTACTGAGAGGGCTAAAAAGGCTAATCCCAATGTAACCCCGATATTTGGGGGGCTAGTAATCTGAATCTGTGCCAGCCAGCCCAGTGTACATTCTTGATAACTTATAATTAAGTCACTGCCTCTTTCCCGGAAACTGGTCTTGCAGGACCTGTTACCTAAATGCTCACATTTCACAGAGGCCATAAAACTATGAACAGTGCATAGCCCCGGAGGGGGGGTTATTAGTGCTGGCGCCAGGCCAGACCATCAGATATGGTCTCAAGACCCCCAACACCTAGGAGCCTTTTTGCAAAGCCCGTGAAAAGGACCGGAAGCATAATCCATATTTGAGGGACAAAGACCCCAGAAAGATATAAAAGAGAAGCTCCCTGCATGTACTCTGCTCACACTTGGAAAATTATTCTGCTGAGTCCACCTGCGTAATAAACAATGTAACTCCTTTTCTCTAAGGCAGCAGTTCTCAACCTGTGGGTCACGACCCCTTTGGGGGTCGAATGACCCTTTCACAGGGGTCGCCTAAGACCATCAGAAAACACATATAATTACATATTGTTTTTGTGATTAATCACTATGCTTTCATTATGTTCAATTTGTAACAATGAAAATACATCCTGCATATCAGATATTTACATGACGATTCATAACAGCAGCAAAATTACAGTTATGAAGTAGCAACGAAAATAATTTTATGGTTGGGGGTCACCACAACATGAGGAACTGTATTAAAGGGTCGCGGCATTAGGAAGGTTGAGAACCACTGCTCTAAGGCGTTGCTTGGTTTTTCTCTGGTCTCTGCAACACCACGGCCTCCGGCCGCCAGCCACATGGACGCTGTGTGATAACCTGGGGAAACGGCAGTGCTCACGATCTGCCCCACTGGGCTGAGCATCTGGAGAGGCCTGTCCTCTGGCCCCAACGCCCAGGGGACTGGGGGTGCAGGGGGCAGCGGCAGCCCTATCTCAATGGGAGGGTCCCGCGCCCGAGGGTCCCGCTGCCTTACATTCTGCTGGGGACTGTGGAGATGAGGGCGGCTTCCTGAGAAAGTCTGTGGCGATGGAGCAGGTGCGGGCTCCACACCTCTCTGCCCGCTGTGCTGGGCTGGGCAGGACATTAAGGTGTGTGTGTGTGGGGGGGGCCAGGGGGGACTGAGGCTCCCGCCCACCGAGGCACAGCCACAGGAAGCAGGAGGGTCACAGAGGTGTCTACGCCAGCACTGTCCACTAGTCAGTCCGTTTGTCTGGCTGTAAACAGCAAGTAATGTTTGAACAAAGGTCAGATGACCAGAACTCAGTGGTTTGTGACCAGACAGAACTTTTTATTTCCCCAGCTCAGCCCTGACTCTCTCTCCAGGTCACTCAGCGCCTGGCCTCAGTCACTGTCTCCAGCCCAAGCCCAGGCTCACCTGCCGTCATCCCTGGCCCAGCAAGCCCCCTGCACTCTGCTTCCGAAACATCGCCCACGACCTAGTGAGGTGTGCGAGAAGGCGGGTCCCCATGGATTAGAAGCCACACGGATAAGCCATTCCCACTGCTGCTTCCGGTGGTGACACGGCCTCCTACTTGGTCCTGCTCAGTGCCCCTCAGGTTGCTGCCATGGCACCCACAGCATCTCCTTAAACACGCTGATCAGGTGTTTCAAATCCTCCAAACAGCCCCTAGAATACAGCCCCGTGGACTCCCGCCCCGGCGCGGGGCGGCTTCAGTACTGGAGGCGGGAGGGATCCCTGGAAGCCTTCTGTTCGCAGTGCTGGGTCATGTAAGCAAAGAAGGGGGTGACCTGACCCATGGGGCGGACAGTTTTCAAATCAGGGTGTCAGTTAAACGCCCCATCTCACAATGGTTGCACCAAAGACCCCGTGTCTAAGTCCTATTTCCCCGGAGCGTGGCTTGCATGTATCTGCCCCAACCTTCACGAACTGTATTTTCTATTAAACAATGTGCATTCTTTTCAGCCATATTTATGCCTGGATGGGTGTATACGTCTTCTTTGATTAATAAAAAAATCCAAAGCAGAAATCGCTCTACTTTGGATCCTATTGAGCGTGAGTATTTTATAGACACTCTGCTGCTTGTTTAAACCAGTCAGATGTCAGAGCGGGAACTAACAAACAAGGGCATTCTACGTCTTATGGGGACGAGAGAGAGGAGACGCCTTTTGGACCCAATGCATTGGAAGTCCATTTAGCTCGGTCAAAAAATGGCAGCATGACATAGAACGACCCAGAAGAAAAAAGGCAAAATCACACACCCCGTCATGTGAGGGACGCTGGAAAGGAGATCATTGTCCATGAGTTGCTCTCTGTTGAAGGTAGTTGTTAAAAAGTAAAAGGTAAGAATGGGGTTGGGAGGAGAGAAGTCACACGGCGAGGATCCGAGTTATTGAGGCCTCAGTGTATGTCAGGCGATGTTTTCAGATCCTCCTGGCAGCCCTATTATATAGGTGCTCTCACTTTTCCTATTTCATGGATTAAACAACAGCAACAAAAACGTAAGTAGCCACACCAGATGGCGGCGCTAGAGCCCTCGCTTTTACCCACGGCCCCATCCGCCTCCCCCTACAGATGATTGACAGAGCATATAAGAGAGCAGAAGACAGGTGTCAAGAGGATGATCTGAGCGGGGAAACAGGAAAGAACAACCAAAGGCCATTGTCTCAGCTAATGCAACATGTTGACCCCATCGGTGGACTGTCTTGTCCACGTTACTGTACATTTTGAGATCTTTTTGTTGTTAAGAAACCTTCTTACCCTCTGGACATCCATTACATCTTTATCAGAACAAGTATAATTTTCAGAAATCACATAAGGCAACTTTTTGTTAAACGTCAATATTTAGCAGTGGTTTGGTTAGCTGGAGTGCTATTTCAATTATTTTGATAATTTCAAACTTTGATAAAAATAGCAAAGTAGCAAGATTGGTACAAAGAATGTCCGTATACCCTTTAAACAGATTCCCACTTACGGACAGTTTGCTTTATATCTCGCTATCATCTGTTGTCTTTCTGTCTGAATGCATTGGAAACGACATGCCTCTTTGTCCCTAACCACTTCAGTGCACGCCTCCTAACAACATGGACATTGTCGCAGAGAGCCACGGAATAATTGCCACGATCAGGACATTTGCACTGACAACCACATTATGTTCTCATCCACTGTTCATGCGCAAATCTCACCAGTTGACATCGAGAGAGCTATGTTTTTCTGGCCCAGGATCTAGGATCTAGTGCAAGCCGCCTCCTTCCGTGTGGAATGGCCCCTCCGGCTTTTGTTTTTATTGATCTTTACCTGCGGAGCAGAGGCTCGCGGCTTGCAGAGTGGCCCACAGTAGCTGCAGGCTGTGCGTGTCCTGCAGGGACAGCGGGGACTCTGTCTGCCCTCAGTGCGCCCGGCAAGAGCACCTGATGCCAGTCTGTCCGACACGGATGCTGCAAACTGACTACCTGCTAAGGCGGCGCCCCCACAGCTTCTACTGTACGTCCTGTGTGCTCTTTGTGTTGGTGAGTACATTACTGAGAGGCCGTTTGAGACTATGTAACGTCCTGTCTCTCCTTAAGCTTCACCTGTTAGTGTCAGGTACGGTGTACTTCATGCCTGTTATACCAGCTGATATTCTACTGTAAGAAAAGTCTTTCCCTTTCTTTTTCTCCTCCCTTCCCTCCCTTCTCCTCCCTCCCATCACTTCTTGCTTTAATGTGCTGTCTCATGTTTGCCTGGCTGTATAGATCTGCTTGAACTCAATATTTTAGGTTTCCCAATATTGTGTCAAAGCCAGCCATGGCTAAGCCTGAGGGTGGGCAATGATAACAAGATGGGGAGCTACTCACAGAACAAACAAAATCACTACGTGAGGTTTTACAGAAAGAAAAGAGGAAACTACGACCCCAGCTTAGACAATCCCAGTCTCAGCTGGGAAGGAACAAGAGGAGCTATAACAAAGGCACGTGCCGGAGGCCAAGAAGCAAACGAGGAGCCCTTCTCCCGGGCCAAGGGCAGCAGGACAGGGCTCCTTGGACAAGGGCCCTGGTGTCTCAGCAGCTGCGGGGAGGCAGGAACCGAGAAAATGGAGAAGTCACAGAGTTTTGTAACCAGAGCGTTAGCGGTGACCTTCAAAGGAGCATCTTGTCCTTCTCAGTTTGGTGATTGAGCTTGATCGCCAGCCCCTCAGGTGGTCATATAAGATTGTATGTGACCCAAGGTATCCCCAAGATCAATTGGAGAAGAACGCTGCCACACAGCATCCCACAAAAGGTCAATTTCTCAACGCCCTTGTCCATTTTAGTGTCAGGATGAAATACAGTAACTGTTGCCTAATGGGCATTTGGTTAGAGCCTTCGTTTCTGAACACATTAATCCATAACTCCTAACTTCTTTCTCGAGCAGCCTCCTTTTATCAAAGCAGATATTTGATTTGATAAAATCTTATGCCAATAACTTTTTTGTGATATAAGTTGTACAGATACCGATGTTCTGACTATAACAGATTTTATCACTGGTATATAAATATTTTGCCCAAATTAGCATACAGCTTTTCTCCTCAGATTCAAGGGGCACTGCACACATGTACACACACATGCACACCATATGAGCATGCACATGGGTGCACAAGATACACACATGTGCACACAGATATGTACACATGCACACGCACGCACACATCCATACACGAACACATGCACCCACAGACACAAATGTATGGCACATTCCCACACATGTGCACATATATGTCATGCACATGAACACATGTACATACCCACCCACAAACATGTACACATGCACACATCCACACAATGCACATATGTGCACATAGTATACGTTAGGGCTTTTAACTCAGTATGTGTCATGAGCCACTGTTTCATCCACAAACACTGCACAGCTTTAAGGCTTCTCTGAAACTCGCCTGTACTGACAGGGCGTGGTCCACGCCGAGGTTTGATTACAAGCTTCCAAATCCTGGCACCTAGCTGAACTGAATGACTCGATGGTCCCAATCTCATTTAAAAAGTCACGCTCCAGCTTGTAAGGCTGGCCCTTGGGAAACAGGAAGTGACCGGAAGGGTCACCTTCCTCGTTCCATCCCAGACGCCTCCCAGGTGGACGAACTCCCTCCTCCCGAGCCCGTCACACACAAAATGCCGCAGAGAATGCACTTTCCCCTTTGGAAATGTCACGGGCACCCAGCAAATCTCTTTCAGTTTTTTCTTGGCAAACGAATGTCCACTGATCAATATAAACGAGGACCAGCATGCTGACACCAATCAGAAATGACTTTGAGGGCGGATGTGAGTCACGGCCCTTCCCAGGTTCTGTGCCATCGTGGCTCGGCAGGAGCAGGTGCTGTGAAGGGACTTCCCGCTGGCTGTCATTGCCAAGTGGGGGGCCCGGGCCGAGACCTGCACCTCCGAGATGAACAGTCGGCTGCCCCGGGCTGCCCTGAGGAAGGGAGCTGCCCTCAGACACGGGTACAGCCTCGAAACTCGAGAGACCCAGCATTTAGAGACAATTTTCTGTCCTTATCAACTGATGCTCTCTATTCCCTTCGCAGGTTTTTATCTCTTGCTGGCAGGCGTGTCCAAGTGAGGCCCTGAGGTCTGGGCACTCTTGCGTGGCCCTGGGAGACTCAGGGCATGGAGAGCGCAGTCTCGGACTCAGTGGAGGTAGCAGACGTGCGTGTCCCCGGGGCGACGCCCCAGTCTCTATGGGGCAGTGGGCTGAGATGATCAATTATCCAACCATCACCAGACAACACTGGGTTTTCTTCACAGTATTTCAACAGTGAGAGACTGAACGACTCCTCCGATGTATGATCGCTGGCGGATTGCTTAGAATATTTAACCTCGTAACTACAAATATTTCATGGAATCCAGTCCAGGGAGTTGGAAAAGTAGTTACTGGCTTCAGCAGTAGTCATGGGGACCAGAATAACTTTCTTTTCTATTTCCTTTTAGAGGGAAGACAGCTGACCCTGGACCCTGAGGAGGGTGGGCGGCAGTTGGAGGGTGGGCGGAGCCTACCCCAGCTGGGTGAACTGCGGGAGCCCTGGCCCTCTGTGCCCTGTCACCCGTGTGCAGGGAGGACATGGAGGACCTGCTGTGGCTGCCGCTGATGAGGCTTTCTTCTCCCTCTCCTTCCCCTCCTCTCCCTCCTCTCCCTCCTCGCTACCCTGGACAGCCCAGGCACACTGTATTTTTAAATGGACGTTCAAGTAAGTGGGCTAAACCCTAAGTTCCAAACGGTGACCATTGTGCACGTCCCGAGAGAACTTCCACAGCACGGGCTCTATGCCACTGTCTGTGGGCAGAGCGGGCAGCCAGAGACCCACCGGAACCCGACACCCTGAGCCGCGCCCACGCCGGCGCTGGCTCCCTTCTGTTGTTGCTGTTTTCAAACCCGGAACTTCCTGCTGACGGCCAGGTTCCGGGGTTTCCTTTAGACTGTGGCCGCACACGAGGCACCGCCAGCTTTCAGGCGACTTTGTGAAAACGAGGCAAAGGTGCTTCCAGTGGGTTATGTCAACACGTTTCTGAAACACACAAAAAGTAATCCCCCTTACTTTGTGGAACGCATTCTAGAATTTTCAACCCCTTTACATGCAAGTCATGACCCCTGGACTATTCCGCAGCTCATTACAGAGTCGCTATTTGGAGTTTGGAAACTGCATCAAGGATTTTAAAAGCGGGTGCTAAGACCAGGAAGCCTGGCCTGGTCCCGGTTCTGCGTTTACTCCCCGGGCCCCTGGGCTCCCGGGCCAGTTACTGGGCCTTCCTCCCCTTACTTTCCTTCTCCACCCGAATGGATAGTAAGAGCATCACTTTACAAGGCTGTGCGAGTGGATGGGAGAATGCAGGAGCAGCAGAGCGAGGCCGGCCCGCAGCGGCCATGTCAGCATCGGCTGGAGCGCTGGCGGCTGCGGGACCCACGCTGCCTCTCCGACCCCAGTTCTTCCTCAGCCACTGCTGCCTGTGCAGAGGGCACCCGGCCTTCCAGGCGCTCGTCTCTAACGCAGTCAGCATGGTGCGCTGCTCCCGCGGGACCACATGCCTTGCCCAGACTCGGATGTATGTGCATAAGGTTGTACAAAGTAGACTTACCATTTTTTTCAAATTTCTCCTATGTTGAAAGTTATTCCTCTTTTTTCATTTTGTATTTTCTACATTTGTGCTATCTCCCTTATACCTTAACTGGAGGCCCGGTGCAGGAAATTCGTGCAGGGGAGAGGGTCCCTCAGCCTAGCCTGCACCCTCTCACAATCTGGGACATCCCTCTCACAATCCGGGATCGCTGGATCCTAACCACTTGCCTGCCTGCCTGCCTGATCACCCCTAACCACTCTGCATGTTTGCCTGATGCCCCTAACTGCTCGCCTGCCTGCCTGATTGCCCCTAACCCCTCTAGCTGCCTGCCTGGTCACCCCAAACCACTCGCCTGCCTGCCTGATTACCCCTAAGTGCTCACCTGCCTGCCTGATTGCCCCTAACCACCTCTGCCTTGGCCCCCGCCACCACAGCTTCGTCCAGAATGAAGTCCAGAAGGTCGTTTGGCTATCGGGCCTAATCAGCATATTATGCTTTTATTATTATAGATTACATTGATGGAGGTTTATCTAATTTGTTCATATTTTTTCAAAGGACCAAAGTTTTGATTTAATTTATTCTACTCTTTTCCTATTTCTTAGCTCATAAATTGGTTTGTTATTATTTTTTTTTGCTTTGTTACACTTTCTTGCTTCTTTTTCTAGATTTATAAGTTGACAAGTTCATTTTTAATTTCTATTATTATATTTCTACTGATACAGGTGCTTACATCCATATATTTTCCTCTGATCAGGTTTTGCATATCAGAAATTATGACTTACAGTGTTTTCATCTTCACTCTTAAAATATTTCCTGACATCCAGAGACCCTGCAACCGCAGCATCCAGGAATCAGCTACTGACCCAGAAACACTGGATCTAAAGCAGCACAAATACGTGGACTCAGAGGAGCCCTGCTCCTCCTCACGGAAAGAGAGAGAACTACATAACCAAACACCTGGAAAAGAGAGGTCATGGGGAGATAAAGAAACAGCCCGAATATGAAAGAAAAACAGGCATCACCAGAAAAGGAAGTAAACGAAATGGAGGCAATCGAGGCAAGCAACCTGTCAGAGAAAGAATTCAGAGAAATGGTCATAAGGTGGATGAAAAGAATGGAAGACAAATTCAAAAATATGTGTAAGAACCAAGAGGAAATGAAGAAGAACCAAGAAGAAATGAAAAATGACATCACTGCTATAAAGAACTCAATAGAAAGCATCAACAGTAGACTAGAAGAAGCAGAGGACCGCATCAGTGAGCTAGAAGAGAAGGTAGGAAAAAATACCTAAGCAGAGCAGCTTCTAGAAAAAAAAAATTAAAAAGCAGGAGGAGAGCCTAAGAGAACGTTGGGACAACACAAAACGAAACAACATCCGAATAATAGGGGTTCCAGAAGGAGAGGAAACTGAGCAAGGAATAGAAAACCTGTTTGAAAAAATAATGACAGAAAACTTCCCTGATATAGGGAAGAAAAAGCTCACACAAATCCAAGAAGCTCACAGAGTCCAAAACAAAATGAACCCCAAAAGACCGACGCCAAGGCACATTATAATTAAATTGGCAAACACTAAAGACAAAGCAAGAATCTTAAAAGTGGCCAGAGAGAGACAAAAAGTTACCTACAAAGGATCCCCCATCAGGCTAGTGACTGATTTCTCAACAGAAACGCATCAGGCAAGAAGAAAATGGAATGAAATATACAAAGTCATGCAAAGGAAGGGTCTGAATCCAAGAATACTGTACCCAGCATGGCTATCAATCAAAATTGAGGGTGAAATCAGGAGCTTCACGGACAAAAAAGGACTACGGGAATTTATCACCACCAAACCAGCAATGCAAGAAATGCTAAAGGGTCTGCTGTAAAAAGAAAAAATTTCCTGACTTCTGATCTTTTTCTTTTAGCCAAGAGTTTTTACCATATATTTAACTGTTCACCTAGAGGTCCTCTCCTGCAATTGAATAGTTTTGATTTTTAGTTTTGTTGCATATGATTAGAAATTCTCATTTGTAATGTTTATATTTCATGAGAATTACTATTGTCCTTATGATCAATTTCTCCCTTAACCTCATGCAGTTTCTGCTGTAGGTCATTTGTGCAGGAATTTTCATGATCACTGCATCTTCATTGACAAACATGGCTTTACATGTAAAGTGTCCTATTTCATCTCAGGTCATGCTTTCGGGGCAGGAGTTATCTCTCCTGGTAATATGACTAGGAAACCTGCTTTCATTTTTCCCCCCATTTGCCTGACATACCATTGCATCCATTTAAATTTAGACTTTTTGAATCACTTTATTTTAGGCTTTACTCTGTGTGTCAATTTGGAAACCTTTTTCTTTTTACTATGCCTGTTGAGCTAATTTCCTTTTATTGATTAAATTAATATGTTTGGCCTCAATTCTCATATGACGAGACTGGGCTTACTTCATTGGATCCCCTAGTTCTCAGGCCTTCAACTCAGGAGGAGTTACAGCCCTGGCTGTCCTGGGTCCCCAGCTTGCAGATGGTACATCATGGCACTTCTCAGCCTCTCTCATTGCTCCCGCCACTTCTGCCCAATCAATCAATCTCTTCTCTTCTCCCTCTCCATCTCCCCCTCCCCCTCTCCCTCTCCCTCCCCCTCCCCCTCCCGCTCCCCCTCCCCCTCCCCCTCCCCCTCTCTCTCCCCCTCCCCCTTCCCCTCCCCCTCTCCCTCTCCCTCTCTCCATCTCCCTCTCTCCCTCTCCCTCTCCCCCTCTTCCTCTCCCTTCCCCTCCCC
>NW_005872050.1:121931-132871 GCF_000147115.1 Myotis lucifugus
AGGTATGTGCACGACTGGAAATCGAACCCTTGACCCTTCAGTGCTTGGGGCAACGCTCTAACCACTGAGCACACCAGCCAGGGCCTGTCCTGTATTTAACTGAAGGATATAACAGCTATGGATTGAATTTCAAACCCTAAGGATGTAGTGCCTCGTCCTGTGTCTGTAAGGACACAGCCGACCTCCAGGAAGGAGTAGAGGGGGCTCCACTCCCCTCGCGGCCCGGCCTGCACTCTCAGGAGGGGACACTCTGTGCTCGGTGTGCTCAGCTTTCCTGGGAAGCTGCTCTGCACTGTGAGGTGGTGGCGCTGGGGAGGGGTCCGCGGGGGCTGTGGAGGCTCCTGGGATTGAGAGCAGCACAACGTTGGGCTGGGACGGATCCCAGAACTGCCCTAAGGACTCCCTGTTGTCGGCGAGATGACGGCAAACACATCACGTGACGAGGTGGGTGAGGAAGTGGTGGGTGAGGAAGTGGCTCCCCACGCCCCGACGGCTAGGACTCAGGCGTCTCGGGGCCAGGAGCTCCAGGGCTGGAGCAGAGCATCTGTCAGCGGGTCAGCGGGTCAGCGGACCGCCCCGGGCAACAGAGACACGGGAGGGGCCTTTTCACCCCAGGCCACACAGCAAGCGCGCCAGGGCCTGGCCAGAGCCCTGAGCGGCTGGCCACCAGTTCCGGGCCTTTCCGTCGCCTGTGAGGGCTGGATTTGGGAACACAGAACGTGACCCATCCTGGGATCTCATGAGCTCGAGGCAAAGGAGAGAGGAGCCCTGTGTCCGCTCCCTCCTCTGTCTGCGGACTCCCTCTCACCGCTGCCCTCCTGCCCTCACCACCACAGGTGGCTGCCACACGCTGCCCCGGCCGCCAGCCGGCCTTTGTCTCCCCGCCCGCTGTCCGCGGGTAAACACGCACCCACGCAAGTTCACACACACGGAGTCTCCAGAGTAACGTTTGTCTTGCACGTGCTCCATTTATCTTTGGCAAAAAGCTTCAGACCCAGACTCTCTTTAGTGATCTCAGGAAGACAGTGATAAGTACCTTCCCCGCCATCACGGCCGCGTGTTATCACAGCGGTGACGGCCATAATGGTGGCGTAACCCCCATCAAGCCACTTAACGCGGCTCGTTTTCCAAAGCCCCTCGAAGCCTGTGACAGTCCGGCGGGCGGGCTGAAAAGATCACTTAACCCCGATGACCTGAGGAAGACGCGGAGGGGAGAGCCACCGGGCGAGCGGAGGATGGCTGGGCGGGAAGAAGAGACCATTGATTTTCTGACAGGGGCAGAGCCACTGTCAACAGGGAGCCGCGCAAATGGAAGGAACGTTCAATTAGCTGCTTGTGAGCGGAAGTCCGCAGATGTCCAGATGGCTCCTCCGGCCATCCTCGGTTACGTTTATTCTTTGTTCTTAAATATGTGTGTTTCCTCAAGGAACCTAAAGTTAGAGTCTGTACAGCAACTAAATCACTAAAGGAGACTCAGAACAGTTTCCATAAGGTGCCGAGCGGCCATGCACCCCTGTCACTCATACACTGACACAAGGCCACCTGCCCCTCCCTGTGATGCAACACCTGTCCTTCCTGCCATGCCACCTGCCCTCCCTGCCAGGCCACAGCTGTCTGTGGTTACTCAGCAGGAGTTGAAGTTGTTAGCAGAGCACAGGGTTTGGAGGCGATGGTGTGGCTGTGCCGGGATGAGCAGATGGGGACGGGAGACAATCGGTCACTCTCCCTTTCTCGCCGCTAGCTCACTCGGAGCAAAACTGGGAGCCGGCGCTGCCCGACAACTCAGGCTGCACCCAGGGAGAGTCGGTGAGAACACACAGGCTCCAGCTCAACACCCATGCCCGCCCTTCCGGCCATGTGGCGGTGACGGTGTTCTCGCTGCGCACCAACTTCTTTGCATGCAAACTGGAGCAACAGACCCGACCCCGCCAGCCGCTGTGCCATGCAGTGAGATCATGCCCGTGGCGGGTTCATGGCGTGCCCAGTGTTCAATGCGTCCCCTACTCGGGTGACTGCAATTATAATTACTCCATACACACCGGTGGGCAAAGCAGCCTTCCTGTTGTTCAAATGGAAAAGAATACAATGGTTCACAGGTAATAATACAACAGTGAGCTGTGTGTTTGCCTACTTGTGACTGTAAACCTACGCTTGCCCATCCCTGTATTTTAGCCTGATTTTCTGAGCATAGTTCTTAATGAATTGATTCTCTTCATATTCATCTCAAAATAGAAGTCTTGTTGATGAGGAATGGGCTGGAATGTTAGGGACAGGAATCCCAGGTAGAAACCCTGCATGAGTAGAATGTGACCATTTCACATGCACTCCAAGAGCAGCCGCAGATACACCAGCTAACCGCAGGCACACCAGCTAACCGCAGGCACACCAGTTAACTGCAGGCACACTAGCTAACCGAAGACATACCAGCTAACCACAGACATACCAGCTAACCAGACACAACAGCTAACCGAAGACATCCCAGTTAACCACAGACATACCAGCTAACCGCAGGCACACCAGTTAACTGCAGGCACACTAGCTAACCGAAGACATACCAGCTAACCACAGACATACCAGCTAACCAGACACAACAGCTAACCGAAGACATACCAGCTAACCACAGACATACCAGCTAACCACAGACATACCAGCTAACCAGACACAACAGCTAACCGAAGACATACCAGTTAACCACAGACACACCAGCTAACCGCAGGCACACCAGCTAACCGCAGGCACACCAGCTAACCGCAGACATACCAGCTAACCACAGACACACCAGCTAACCGCAGGCACACCAGCTAACCACAGACATACCAGCTAACCAGACACAACAGCTAACCGAAGACATACCAGTTAACCACAGACACACCAGCTAACCGCAGACACACCAGCTAACAGCAGGCACACCAGCTAACCACAGACATACCAGCTAACCACAGACACACCAGCTAACCAGACACAACAGCTAACCGAAGACATACCAGTTAACCACAGACACACCAGCTAACCACAGACACACCAGCTAACAGCAGGCACACCAGCTAACCGCAGACATACCAGCTAACCATAGACACACCAGCTAACCATAGACACACCAGCTAAACGAAGACACACCAGCTAACCGCAGACATACCAGCTAACCATAGACACAACAGCTAATTAAAACACACCAGCTAACCACAGACACACCGGGTAACCACAAACACACCAGCTAACCGAAGACACACCAGCTAACCACAGACATACCAGCTAACCACAGACACACCAGCTAACCATAGACACACTAGCTAACAGCAGACACACCAGCTAACCATAGACACACCAGCTAACCACAGACACACCAACTAACCACAGACACACCAGCTAAACGCAGACACACCAGCTAACCACAGACACACCAGCTAACCATAGACACACCAGCTAACCGCAGACACACCAGCTTACTACAGACACACCAGGTAACCGCAGACACACCAGCTTACTACAGACACACCAGGTAACCACAGACACACCAGCTTACTACAGACACACCAGGTAACCACAGACACACCAGCTAACCACAGACATACCAGCTAACTGCAGACACCGTGCGTTGGCCTGTGGGCAGGAGAGGGGGTAGATGGCCGGGGCCGGTCTGGGGCAGCGGCAGGAATTCTTCTCACAAAGGCTGAACCCGCTGAAGGTCCACAGGGACAGTGACCGAGACCAATGCAAGCCCGGGTGGCAGTGTCTCTGTGACGCCACCTGGCCATTTGCTGACAGGTCGGCTGCACTGGGTCCCACGGATCCTGAGAGCCAGCGACACCTCACAGGGACTCATTCCCACACCGTTTGCCTTTCCGCTCACAGAGGCCCAGTCAGGCCCTGGCCAAGCACGTGGGCCCTGAGAGCGGACGCCATGGCCGTGCCACAGGCCACGCTGCCAAGCAGCTGCACTGACCGCGGGAAGCAAGGCCCACTGGGAGGGCGCTGGCCCCAGCTCAGCGGAGAGGCTGTGACTGAGTGGGGTTGGCACACCCAGTCTGCCACCTGCTTCTGTAATAACGGTTTGATGGACCAGCGTCCTCACCGCTCACACATCGCCAGGGCTGCTTGCGCAAACAAGGGCTGATCTGAGTTGTTGTCACTGGAACCATATGACTCACAAATTCTACAGTAATTACCACCTGGCTCTTTACAGAGAAAGGTGGCCCCCTCTGCTCTCGGGGGTGTGCGGCCACGGCCCAGGACACAGTGCACGCCGTGTCCCTGACCGGCAGACTGTGGGGCTGCAGGAACCGGAGAGGGAGGCCAAGTGGTCGCCCTGTCACACCCAGGAACGTCCTGACCTGTGGTCAGGTCCCTGCACCTGGGTTATGGCTCTGGTCCTCCACGCCGTACGCTTCTACAGGGGACACAGGTCCCGCTGAGCTGTAAGTCACCCCATGGAAACGTGCATCTGAGGGGTAGGAACCGAATGTCATGGAGAGATGAATAATTTAAATGACTGCGAGGAAGGACCTGCTCCCCCGGAATGAATACCGCCCACAGCTCCCTCAGTTTCTGCTTTGGTTGTGGAAAGTAGGCTCCCTCAAGGTCAGAACCTTCACAGAGCAGCCCACACCCAGCGATGGACCAGAGCGAGTCTGACAGGCAGGCTGTGACCGAGGCGGCGGGGACCAGTGCACCAGCCTGCACCTCTGCCCGCTCCCCCAAATACAGAAATCACAGCAATTCCCCGAGACCAGAAACCCAGGACAGAAAGAGTGACTTTTCGATGAACGAGGTGCGAGCCCTGCGTGAGGAGCTGTACCTTCTGCACCGTGAGACTGTTTCAGGCACCGACGACAGCGCATTGTTTGTGCTAAATAGTCAGGAGGTGACTAGATCACCAAGGGCAGGGTCATGCTGCCCTGTGTCCCGCCTCAGACAAACAGGGGCACTAGAGACACCCCACGCCCTTGGGATTTCTGTAAGAACCTCGTGTCTTCCAACAGTGCTGCTGCCTGCGTGCCGCTGAGCAGTCCGAACTCAGGAGGTTCTTGTTTCAGCTGCTTTCACATGGAGGAGACTCATCAGAAGTCAAGAAAGAGGAGGGAGAAGCAGATGAGCAAGAGGAGAATGAGTATGTTGGGGGCAGAAATAGAATGCTGGGGACCAGCTATAATTGTGAGAAATATTACTCATGCTCTGTTAACCGGGGTTGTTTTGTTCTGATTAAAGAAGGCCATGCTAACCTGGCTGGGAGTTGCAGTGGGACCTGGGAGCTCCCCTGGAAATGCGCCCCCCCCTCCCCATCCGGGAGCTGCCTGTTATCCTGGAAAGATGGACAGCCTTGTTGCAGAAACCAGAGCCGCCAGCCCTTTGAAAACCCTCAGGCCTTTGCAATCCCCCAGCCCCCATTACCTGTTAACTGCCCATTTGGCAAACCCTTTTGCCCACTTCCCCGTGGGATTGTCATCCTTCTGCCCAATAGAAGCAGCTGGCTTATGGGGGGCGGAGGGAGCAGATTTCTGTGGACGACCTGCTGCTCTCCATGCTGCCGGCAGGGTTGGAATAAACGTTCATATATGATCCAATCCTGTCTCTGCTGAATTGGCTCAAAGTGACAGGCAGCCTGAATCCACTGATCATCTGGTGACAAAAAGAATAAAAATGAAGAGAAAAAAGAGAAGCAAACGAGGAAGGGAAGAAGAGAAGCTCCGAAGTACGAGGAGACGTGGAGGGTGGGCGTCGCGTAGCAGCACGCTTTGTAGAGGAGTGCTCCCTTTAGCCTATGTCGAACGCAGCAAGGTTTTCTTTCTCTTTTCTCAACTCCCACCGGCAGCCCCTGGAACTGTGAACAATGAGCGTGAGCCAGAGGTTGCCAATTCGACAGCGAGCGATGGGGATGCAGAAAGGAAAGCATTTTATAAGATGGCTGCGAAGGCCTTGTTAAAAATGAGCCATATGATGCTAATGCTGAAAAGTCACTAGTGATTATTAACCGTCTCTACATTACACTTTCTAGAATGAAGACTGTCAGTAGAATCATGTTTAATGTTTTCCTTGAGACGTGGTTGGTCCCCCTTCCTAACCTTGCCCCAGTTAAACTCGCCCACACTTATTCCCAGAGAAGCCAAGGTCAGCTTCACTCAGACTCACTGCTCTTTCATGAGGAGGTCAGAGCAGCAGGTGACGCGTGCTGAGTGTGCACACTGGGAAGGCCTGCAATCAGGTCCTCACTGGGGAACAGCAGATATGGGGTGCCGCAGACATGGGGTACATTAGGTAGATATGAGGGAGGGTAGGTAAATATGGGGTACAACAGATAGATATGAAGTACAGCAGATATGGGGTGCCGCAGACATGGGGTACATTGGGTAGATATGGGGGAGGGTAGGTAAATATGGGGTACAACAGATAGATATGAGGTACAGCAGATATGGGGTGCCGCAGACATGGGGTACATTGGGTAGATATGGGGGAGGGTAGGTAAATATGGGGTACAACAGAGAGATATGAGGTACAGCAGATATGGGTGCCGCAGACATGGCGTACATTGGGTAGATATGGGGGAGGGTAGGTAAATATGGGGTACAACAGATAGATATGAGGTACAGCAGATATGGGGTGCTGCAGACATGGCATACATTGGGTAGATATGGGGTACAGCAAATAGATATGGGATACAGCTGATATGGGGTGTAGCTGATATGGGGTGAAGCGGATAGTTATGAGTTATTAGGTACAACATATATGGAGTGCAGCAGATATGGGGTGCAGCTGATGTATATGGGGTGCATTTAATATATATGGGGTTCAGCAGATATGAGATACAGCAGATATGAGGTGCAGGCCCCATGTTCTTGTGGTGGATGGGGCTGTGGCCCCATGTTCTCATAGCAGGGTGGGCTGTGGCCCCCGTGTTCTCATGGCAAGATGGGGCTATGGCCCTGTGTTCTTGTGGCAGAGTGGGGCTATTGCCTTGTGTTCTCATGGCAGGATGGGCCGTGGCCCCTGTGTTCTCATGGCAGGGTGGGCTATGGCCCCTATGTTCCTGTGGCAGGGTGGGCCGTGGCCCCTGTTTTCATGGCAGGTCGGCCGTGGCCCCTGTGTTCTTGTGGCAGGGTGGGCCGTGGCCCCATGTTCTCATGGCAGGGTGGGCCGTGGCCCCGTGTTCTTGTGGCAGGGTGGGCCGTGGCCCTGTGTTCTCGTGGCAGGATGGGCCATGGCACCATGTTCTCGTGGCAGGGTGGGCCGTGGCCCCGTGTTCTCATGGCAGGGTGGGGCTGTGGGTTGGTCTCATTATTCACCCCAGTTACGGTTTCCACCAGATGTTTACAAATGTGACCCACACAAAGCCAAGCCCACTTGCTCCCTGAGGCTGCCTCGGTTTGTGTCCAGTGGCTCTGTTTGTGACTCTCACTCTCCCACGCCCTGCTGTGTGCTCAGTGGGCAGGTGGAGCTCCCGCCCTGAAACCCGGGGCTGGCCCAGGCACTTGTTGGTCCTTCCTGCTTTTCACCCATTGTCCCTTTCACCAGACACAGCTGGTGCACTCACGGGAGTCCTGTGGTCACTTTAGCTGCCAAATGCAGCCCTGCGTCCGAATGAGAACGCCCAGCCCAGCATGTGTCCCAGCTCGCGCTTCCGGTCCTGGCTCAGCTAGAGCCATGCGAGGCCACGGAGGGGGTGGCCCATTTCTTCTCTCTCTGCCCAAACCCGCTCCCCAACTTGCCAGTGTAGTTCTTCATCCGGGGGAGTGAGCCCAGTCCAGAGGAGAGC
This sequence comes from Myotis lucifugus, assembly GCF_000147115.1. Classification (NCBI taxonomy): domain Eukaryota; kingdom Metazoa; phylum Chordata; class Mammalia; order Chiroptera; family Vespertilionidae; genus Myotis; species Myotis lucifugus. Next base: position 129,679 of record NW_005872050.1, read on the forward strand.
GGCGTGACTGTGCTCGGCGGCTGCTGGGACACAGGGAGCCAGTCCTCTTCTTGCCTCTTGACTGTCCATGTGACACCCCAGCACCAACGCCCCTCCCTCCGAGCTCTGCACACCCCAGTTCCATCCCTTTCACCTCGTGTCTCTCACCAGAAGCAGGCAGGACCTGTCCGCAGGGGTGGCCGCGTCTCCCGGGCTGCCACCACGCACCTGCTCTGCTTCAGCTTTGAACATCCATGTCCCTGTTAAAGGGCGGGTTCGACAGCTCTGAACACCCCCGACTCCATTGTTGTAACCGGTGTCACGTAACTGGGGTTTATGCTTCAAAGCTGTGCACACACAGATGGGAGCAAGCTCCTGATTCCCGCAGTAACCACCACCCAGACCTGGCTGCTCAGCACAGAACATTCAATATTAATGGTGTGTCGGGCACCCGACACCGACCCGGCCCCGTTGAGCTTGCGTTGGTTTTCCATGGACGCGCTAACATTTCCACACGCCAGTGGCTTACAGCATCATCCTAGAGTTCTGGCGTCAGACAGCTGGGCGTAACCCAGGCTGACGCTGAGGAGTGGGGGGCTGCGTCCCTTCTGGGGACTCCAGGGCAGCACCGTGTCCTGCCTTTTCTGGCCTCTGGAGGCACCTGAGTTCCTTGGCTCCGGGCCTCTCTGGCCATCAGAGCCAGCGAGGGTGCCTCTAGGCCTCACACTGTGACTCCAGCCTTCCTCCCCCATCACACCCTCGCTTCTTTTTCTGCTCCTCCTGAAATCAAAAGAGGTTGGTTTTGTTTGTTTTTTCAGAGACAAAAAACAAAACAAGAATCTCAAAGCTTCGTTCTTATGACGGCTTCACAGAGCACGCGTGCTTCTTCCTCTGAACTCCCCTGAGGCGGCTGCACCGTCAGGAACCCCCCGTAACCAGACAATACCCTGCCTTCTCCGTACCTCCCGCCTGGCACATGGAAGCTCAATGTCCACTTTTTCAATGAATGTGTGAATGAATGGATGACGGATTGATGATGGATGGATGGATGGATGGATGGATGGAAATCTGCCACCTGGCTAACCACAGTTTGGAACACAAAAATACTCACAGATGCTGGTTGAGAAATCCATTTCAAAGATGTGACTTGGTCCCCGGGCACCGAGAAGCACACGCCCGGGCAGTGTTGAGTGTCCCCTTTACAGCCACAGCCAACAGCCGGCAGCCACTCCTCACAGGACGCCCTTCCATCCGCCGCTCCCTGTACGGCTCCCGCCACCCTTTCTAACACGGAGTGAGGCCACAGTCCTGCAGATGCTCTCCGGAGAGTGTCACTTGGCTGTACCCCGCCCCCCATCCTGACTGCCCCAGCCCAGTCCTGGCCCAGGAGGGGCTGGGACCCGCTTCTCCCCCCCGCATCTCCCAGGTCTCAGGCTTCAGCTTGAAGCGGCCAGTGCACCTGGCGCCATAGGGGCAGCGGTGAATCCTGGCACCTCAGGCGGCTGTGCATGCCCCTCCCCACGCCCCTGTCCCCATCACTCTGCTCTGCGACAGGATGCCCTCAGCCTTCCGTCTCCCACGTGGGGCCTGCCCTGGGGTGCCCACACTCACCTGGGACTCTCTGTCCTTCCTGCCCAGCCCAGGGGCACGCGTGGGGCCCAGAGGACCATCGCCGGCCCTGCTCGGCTCTCCCTCCTGGGGGTGGGGAATGGACGCTTTGCCCCACCCGAGGAAGACTTGCATTCCCTGCCTCGGTGGAGGGGGCATCACCCAGGAGCCTTGCCACTGTTGTGCCCAAACCTGCCTCTGAATGCTGGGAAAACCTTTTCCCTGAAGAAGCGTGTCTGCCACGAAATAGACTGGAGACTATTTGGGGAAACGCTTGCAGGACTTTGCTCCCTCCACGTGGTCCCACCCCAAGAAAGAGCAGAATGGCAATTCCGGCCAGGAGGGCAGAGAAGGAAGGCCAGGGGAGACCCTTCCCTTAGGATCTCAGGATTCCTCTGGGCGCGCCCTGTGTCCCTGGAGCCTGGCAGGGGCGGGGTGGGACCCTGGAGGCGCGGGCTTGGTCTGGCTCCTGGCAGTCACCAAACACAGACGGACATCCCGAACCCCACGCCCTTCCTGGAGGCCAGGACTGTCTGGCAGTCACCGGGCGCTGTGCTGGGGTTGAGCCCGAGTCTGACGCCCAGTCGCAGGCGTGAGGGTCTCTGGGATGTCTCTCCCTGCCCCTCGTTCCCCGCCCTCCCACCCCTGAGGGCCCCTTTACACTGCTTTAAACGGGACGAAGAAAACGGTCACTCCCGTCCAGGTTCAGTGTCGGGCCTGCGGGGTGGTGTGAATTGCACAGACTGACCCTCCCTGGGCCCCGCCTCCCTCCGCCCATCGGGCTGTCAGGACAATCCAGCCTCGCTCCGAAGGCACCTCCGCGGCCGTGAACTCCTGACCCAGCTGTTCTAATGGCCTTCCCAAGCTCCCCTGCTCAAGGCCGGAGAAATCACAGCCCCCGGCCCCCGGCCAGTAATTCACGGTGCTCCGTCAACGTCCCGCCAGGCCCTCCCCGCAGCCCTCTCTCCGCTCGCTCCCTCACCCGTCGGAAGCAGCTTGATCACCTGCCAACCCGTATTGATTTTTGCTTCCCAATCTCCAGGCTGGATAGAGGGAAAAGATTAAAAACAGTTTGTCAGTTTGAAGTTGAATAAGAATTCAGCACCAGGGACATCTCAGAAATGGAGGAAGTGGCAGGGAGGTGCGGGGTGTGGGCCAGTCAAGGCCAAAGCCACTCTTAAGGGAGTTTAACCCCTTATGCCAGCTAGCCCCGGAATGTTCTGGAGGGGACTGGACTGTCGTCCTGCCCTCTTCCATGCTGTTTCCTGTGTGTGGACGCTCCCCCTGAGTTCTGAGCCCTCAGCATTCGCATAGGTGTGGCTAGGACTGTCCAGGAGGAACATCCTGGGGGCCACCTGGCCACCACTAGGAGGGAGTGTGTGGGTTTCCGTGGCTCCTGGGCTGTGGGCCCAGCCCTGCCCCCTGCGCTGCGCCCGCGCCCCCGTTTAGTATTCATGGAGCAGGGCCGCGCTGTCCTTGTCAAGACAGAGTGGGAAGACCGGGGACATTTGCCCTTCAAAACCACGAGCATCGTTGACTCATGAAGGACCGTCCGGTTCCTTTGTCAGCGGCAGCGATGACAAATGCTTCACTCGCATCAGTGAAA
>NW_005872050.1:134450-147496 GCF_000147115.1 Myotis lucifugus
ACCCCGCCTCCGTGCTGCAGACGTTCTCTGTGAGCACGGGGACACCGAGCGACCCGGTCCCCGAAGCTCTGTCCTGGCTTCGCTGGTGGGAGTTGGGTCCTGTAGACGTGCCAGCTCTTCAGAACGCCACGTCAGGGCAGAGGCCACTTCCATGACCTGCTCGGCCAGCTGCACGAGGCGAGGCTGGTCCTGTGGCTTCTGCATTAACGCCACTCCATGGCTTCAGGGTGCAATAGAAGGGGCATCATGGGAACACAAAACCCTTCCTACAGTCCCTATCTACCTCTGCAGCCTTATTAGGTCACCTCCAGCTTCCTACACACATGCACGCACATATGTGCACATGTGTGCACAAACACATGCACATGCATGCACAGATACTCATGCACACAGAGATACACATGCACACAGACGTGTACACACACAAGACTGTGCCTTCTGCCTGGAATAGTCTCTCTCTCCACCTGCTGACCTCTCACATCCTCTGTGACTCAGCTCCATTGTCACAACTCCAGGAACCTCCCTTGATGCACCCACTGTCCCTGAGGCTGCGGTGCCCCCCCCCTGTGCTCCTCAGCATCCTGACAGACCTGAAGTTCCAGGGAGCCCCGCTCTGAACAAGTTCCACTTCTATGTATTCTTCAATCTCTAAAATGTTCCCCTGAGAACTGACATGTAGACAGTTTCTATAAATTACCTATTATTTTACACACACATAAGCAGTGTCAATGTGAAGAAACGATGAATCTAGTTATTAAGAAAAACTTTAAAATGGATTTATATCAATTATTTTACATGCATATTATTATATGTCATGCAATGCATAATTATATATAGCTGTAAAGATATAAAATATATAAAGTCATACGTAAGATCTACAATGATAAATGTTATTATGCATGCATATTATTACACATGCATTTTAACCCTAAACTTTAAATGTTTAGATTACAGCACAACAGAGATCCCTGAGAGCTCTGATTGGAGCTGCCCAGGGTGGTTTGTTTTGGACCATCTGTGAGCAGCTCATGGGCCAAAGCACACTTGGCTCTCAGGCCCTAACGTACCTGCCGCGCTCTAGCCCCTATAACTCCCCACGTGGCCCCAGCGACGCTGCCAACAGTGGATCCTTTTATAATTCTGTCCTAAGCGCGGCTCATGTCTGAGGCGGCGTCGCTGGGCCCTGGAGCGGAAGTGGACCCAGCGAGAAAAGGCCTCAGTTGGGCTGAGGCTGGGAAAGTGCCTGAGACCCGCCACGTGCCCTGGACGGTGGAGCTCTTTTCCATAACACAGAGGCCGACTCCGCGGGGAGAGAATGCATCTGTCAGAGCACCCAGCCAGGGAGGCTCAGTTGGAGCTGCAGAGCCAATTGGGAAAGAAGAGAAGAGCTCAGCCGGCACGGGCAGTGCCTATGGGGGGACCCCTCACCAGGAGTCCCAGCACTCCCACCCTCACGGCCATGCAGGGTCTCCGCCCCGTTGGGCCGTGGTCTGAGCAGTGCTGCTGTCACGTTTGCTTTGTGTTTGTGTGGCCCGGAGCTCTCAGTGACTCCCCAGGGATGAGCACTTCCTACACAGACACGTGCACTCAGACCGGGCCGCCTCGTCCGCAGGCTGGATGGAGCAACCCCGGCTCCTCACGCGCGGGACCCATTCCAGCCTGGGCAGCGTGGCTCAGGCGCGCTCGCTAATGCAAGCCTGCCCAGGTGGAGGGAGTGGCTTTGGGTGGTGAACGGCCCAGTGCCCCTTCTCCATTTCCTCCCAACACCTCGGTTTCCAATCCTCTGACCTGCTGACTGTGAGCTCCACCACCTTTTCAGGGTGAAGGGGCGGAGTGGAGGGTTCCCGACAGTGGCCCGGATGCTTCTTGCTCCATCCTTGTCTGCTCTCCTAGGACAGCTGCTAACCGGGCCTTTTATTTTCTGAAGGTGCTAGAGATCTATGTCCTTTGTGATTTAAAAGAAAAATGACATTTTAAAAATATTTCTTGAGATTAAAAAAATACACCCTTTTGCAGGGTCTCTGGAGGGCATGGCACTGTACAGGGCGCTGCAGGGTTATGTGTCAGCACCTCTGGCAGGTGTCTGAGTCCTGGGGGAGGGGTGCTCTGGCTGAACCCCCAGGTGTGACAACAGAGCCTTCATCTAGTAAATGTGCCACACATTTGTACACTCACACACACTCCCTACTTGTCTCACTCGGGTGAAACAATAACCGTGTAAATTAAGCAAGGAATATATGATCTCCATCTTATCACTGAGGCAATGGAGGCTGAGATGCTCATTCATGCTCCAAAGTTAGCGAGAGGCAGAGCAGCCCTGGAGTCCACGGTCTGCCCCTCAGATCATCCCGGGTTCTCACTGGCTCCAGTCTGGAGGGACCTGCTGGACAGGCAGACATTCCCCAGAGGCTCTCCGCCCTCTGGCACCTTCTGCTCCCTATCCATGAACTTCCAGGCTCTCTATTTGCCTGGTTTGTGGGACTCAGTGGGACCCATCCCCTCAACTCTCCGTGGCATCAGATGGGGGCAGGTACATGTGTGCACAGAGCACCCCCACTCTCTGCCTCCCTCGTAAATCACAGAGCCTTTGAGAAGGCGGCACCTCTGGGCAAGCTTGCAGGCGTTGAGCTGTGAGTAATAATTTACACCGCAGAGTAATTTCAGACTGAAAGGGAAAAGATTTCTCAGCCCTCCCTACGCGGAAGGGAATGTCAGTCATATAATTTTATGCCAGCAGCACTGGGGTCACATGAAGGGGGAGACATTCTCTCGGTGACCTGAACTTCCGTGTTGTCATTAAAACATGTCTAGCCAAGGCCTGGTTCCGTGTGAAGCCCATTCGAGGGGACATGTCATGCTTGGTCTTGGCAGGACCTGCTGCCAGGGCAGAGAGTGTGTGTTCGGAGAAGACTTCAAGGCGGAGGTGTGAAATTTACAGTCAACAGAAGGCAATTTTCTGATTGCAACTTGGCCGGGACGCTGCGGTGGGTGTAGTGGGAACACCACGGGACCCGTAAAATCCATCATGACAGAGTCGGGCTTTAGTTCTCTCTCCAAGCAGAGCAGGGCAGCAGGAAGCAGAACTAGACCAAAACCACGAGGGAGCTGTGCAAATTAATTACGTGCTTCTGACCCCTCCTCCAAGCCTGTCCCCAGGACTCGCCCCAGCCTTCCTTCATCACAGTCTTGACAAGCAGCTTTTCCAGCAGGATCCTTCCTCCTGGCCTCCTGCAGGTTCCGTATGCCCCGGCTCCGAGGACTCTGAGACTGTCATGTGAGCTCGCGTGGGACCACGCATCCACTGAAGTCGAGCATTTGCAGGAAACCCATGTTTGTGGTAGGAAGAGTTGAGAGAATTTCTCAGCGTCTTCTCACCATGCCCATTTTTCATGCCTTGAATCCAGCCGTATAGAACCCTCAGCTATGCCTGTAGCCAGCACCACCGCCTGGGCAGACCCGCCCCCGCCTCCGTGCGGCCCCAGCTCGCCTGTCTGGAGAGCAGCTTCAGTGGAGTGACCCTGGCGTTGATATTGTCGTCAAACCCGGGCGATTCGAATGTGCAAAGTGAGGAGCTGACCACACCGTTGCCCCACGTCAGTGCACAGAGGACGCTCCAAAGCCCCTGAGGCTCTCCAAATGCAGGATTAGGCTCAGCTCAGGTGGGGTCGGAGGGTCGACACCTCTAGCAGCTCCTCAGTGATGCTGGTCCCGGGTCACATTGTATGCATCAGACTTCTAACCTATCCCTTCAAAACGCTCAGAGGAGGTCTCTTCTGGGGAGACTCCCCTGGTGTCCCCGGCGGAGACAAGCCCCAGGCGCCTGTGTTCTCAGACAGGAGTTACTGTCCCGCCCACGCGCTCCAATTGCTCTAAGCAGGATGCCTCAAAGCCCTTTGATTATTGAAATACAAACGCTACTGGGGAGAATAAATGCGTTCCTCTCCACTGGTGGCTTACCCGGGGCTTGTCAACGTGGACGGTGTGGATGAGGCCTCGAAGGAGAGGGACTCACAACAGGCACCTTCGGATGCCAATGGCAGGTGCTCACTGCCACCCCTGAGAAGAAGGGCAGCAAACCCCTCAGAGATTGGGTTCAGTGTCTGGAGGAGGGGGGCTCAGGGTGAGGCAGCAGCTGCCAAGGGGCCGAGGGGGGCTGAGCGGTGCTGACAGAGCACAGGAGGAGGGACGCTGGTCCGAGGCGGGCTCTGCAGATGACCCCGGCGACCTGCTGCCAGCCAGGCTCCCTCCGCAGCGGCCTGGCCTGGCCGCGGTCAGGGACGAGCCCTGTTCACTGGCAGGCTATTAATTTTGCAATTATCACAGCAAGATGATAGTGTGGCTCGGAGACCTGGAATTTGCATGGATCGTACAGGCAGGTTTCTCTCCCTTCTCCTCCACCACCTCCCCTTTCCATTTTATTACCGTTTCTCTCTCTTACCTCTTCCTTTCCTGTCTGCGGCCTCTCTCACCCTCCATCAGGCTCTTGTTGCAATAAAGCAAGGTGGTCCCTGGGGCAGAGAACCGGGTAGAAGAAGGGAGGCACCAGCCGCTCCCTCGGGAAGGCCCAGCACCCTGAGGTAGAGGGTCGTGTTCTGTCCCGGGAGCCACAGGCCCACCCTGCTGCCACCACACACGCTCTTTTCCTGCAGAAACATGAGATGAGATGCTGCTTCTGAGGCGCGACTGCTAATCCAGAGTGTGGCTGACACATCTTCCCCATTGGCTCCTCTCCCCGCACTGCGTGGGGAGCATGGCGGGAGTGGGCCCGGCCCCCGCAGTGAGGCGGCCACGGGACCAGGCAGGTGCAGGAGGAACTGGGTGTGTGCATTGGCCTCCACCTTCAGACCCTCTGCTGGGCGCGGCCACACAGGCCTGACTGCGATGGAGCCCGAAGGCAGAGGGCAGGACGCGTGGACATGGTTTGCTCTCCACCTGACATGACACTGTCCAGGCTGTAATCCATTAGCGTCTCTCTTTCTTTCCTTCCCTCTCATCGCTCACAAGGGACCAGAAATTACTGATCAGTAGACACAGGAACCTACTAAGATGCAGCAGTAAGAGAGAGAGGTGTTTTCCATCCTCCGATGGAGCATGGAGGTCAGTGCCTCTGCAGCCTCGGTCTGCTGCTTCCTGTACCCTTGGCTGAGGATGAAAGGTGGCTGAGAGAGAGCTGGCCTCAGCCCTCTCTCCATCCCGTGGCCAGGGAAGACGGGGCCTCCCTGACTTGGCTGCAGGAGAATAACCCACACGGACCCAACACCCCGCAGCAGGGCCCGGAGGCAGAGCCCGAGGCTGATCAAGTCCTCAACGCAGGGATCCCACGTTCAGTGCGCTGGCCACACCGCGGTCCACTCGGTGACAGATGTCTCCTTCAAGGACAGAGACATCCAGTTTTCTTGGTGTTGTATTTTTATCTCGAGATTACATGTATTAAAGCTGGGACGGTGAGAGGAGGAAGGGCTCAGGATAGGAGAAGCAATAGGGGGCCTTGCAGACAGAGTCAGGGGTGAGCCTGGGACAAGCTGCCGCTGCCCGTTGCTCCCCTGGTTGCAAGTCCCGAGGGGTCGCTTACAGCTTAGGAGGCGCACACCTGAGAGGGGAGGAGAGGGAAGGAAAGGCATCCACAGTTTATTTCAATCCGCCGTGGACAAGGGGTGTGAGTTCGGACATCACTGACCCCTCCCTGCCTTGTTTCCGTGTCCTTCAGTGGCCACAACCTTCGCTGGGTGTTATGAATACTAAACAGACGGAGACTACAAGTGTCAGGTCACAATCTTCGCCAAAGCGACCGACCTTTGTTCTGTCCTAATTGTTATTGTCCTGCAGGGCGGGCCCGGGTCCCGGCGCAGGCATCGCTGTCCACAGAGGGAAACGGCACAGCGTGGCCTTTACAAGCTTGTCAAAGAGAACGGGCGTTCCACACGCCAACCCCAGCCCTGTGTGGCGTCGTCATTAGATATTTTAGTGTCAGGAAACGCCTTTCAGAGGAACAGGACACTCTCTCTTTCCAGAGCTGGGAATTCACAGAAACTTCTTGCTCCCCCCGGAGCAGTGGCATTGCATGGAGGGTGCAATTTCTGCCTGAAACAGACACCCGGTCTCTAGGACGAGGTATATGCTGTACCTACTGGGCCAGCAACCCGGGAACGGAAGGAAAGAGGCGTCCCAAGGATAACGAAAAATGAAAATGCGTCATTAACACCAATGGCCCATCTGACACGCCCCCAAATCTGAACGCTGTAACACAACATAGGTTCCCTCCTTCTCATCAAGGCTCCGTGGGGCCCAGCAGTCGTGTGCCGCCTTTTAGCAATGCCGTCGAGAACAGGATGCCCAGGACGGCAGGAGCGGGAAGGAGGAGGTGTTTCGGCCCGTCCCTGCCGTGGCCTGGATGGCTGGGCCAGGACTGTTGGCCCCTAAGAGGCGGGGGTTCGGGAGCGCGCGGAAGCAAGGCAGGACGACATACAGCAATTAGGCCTCGCATTACACTCTCACATATTTGTTCCCATTTCCACGGAGATTCCCCTGAACAGACTCCCGCCCAGCTGAGGGCATCGAGGAGCACCAGTCACCAGCGAGCATCCCTCTGGCTGTCGGACAGCACTTCCCTCCCATGGGAAGCATGACCAGCGCGGCCCCGGCCAGCTTTCCGGAGCTGCCCTGGAAATGCACCGGTTACCGACCGGGTAAGTCTTGGAAAACTGATGCCATTTCCCAGCGTCTCTACGAGGTCTCCTTGCGTAGAGAACACCCTTTCAGAGGAGGAACCCGCAGGTGCCCGGCCAGGCGTTAGCACTAATGGGAGGCAGATGGAGTACCACCCGAAGTTCAACTCTGTGGACATACCTGTGTCCCGCCCCTTCTGAAACATGTCCAGAGGCCAGGGGAGACGGTCACCCCCAAATGCCAGTGACCCACAGCTCTGAGAGTTATGCATCACACAGTTACGAACTGTGGACTAATATTTTTTAAAAAGGATTAACTTTGGATTAAACACAACCTACAGCCTGGAATTGGCCAGCAATGATTACAAAGCAAGGCCGTTGCTGTATATCCCCCCGCAGCAGGCGCAGGTACAGGCGCAGGCCCACACCCACTGGCCCTGAAACAGGCATGTACCTGGGAAGTGCATTACAGAGAATCTGCATAAATCCAATTGCATTTGCATCCTGGAGAGCACTCACTACCCTCCCAAGTCTGGTTCAGAAATGTCCTTCAACAAGTAAGTGCCCGCACTGCCTCACACGCGGCGCTCTTGCTGCGCCCCATTTGCCGGGAGACAAAGGAAGCGAGTCCCGCCCGGCGTTTCTCTCTCTTACTCCTTATCACCATTTTCTCGCTGTCGCTCTCATTTTACTTTTCCCCTTTTAATCGTTCTCTGCCTCGCGTTACAGCGCGGCTTCTGCGGGTTCCGCAGCCTTTAGCGTCCGTGAGGTGCTTCTTCGGCAGTAAGCCCCGCCCTGCCGCTACCACCGCTTAGGAACGCGCCCATCAAAGCCACCACCTGCCTGCCCAGCAGCTGCCCGAAACCTCAGCTCAAACCTCAGCCCCGAGCCTATACCAATGTCTAGAGAGTGAAAAGGTACGTCCTCCCCGGGTGCTTGAAGGAGGCATCGAGTAAGGACACCATTTCTGTGGCTGCCCCACCTGCCAGAGCAGGGCCTCCCACCTGGTTCAGCTCCAGCAGCGCTGGGGCAGCGGGCAAGCGTGCCTCCCGCCCCCTCCCCCCCCCAGAGAGAGGAGGGACCTGCAGGTCAGGCGGGCCGGGTGAGGGTCCCGGTGTCACAGGCCCGTTGACGGGAAAGGTTGTGGGAGCACCGAGCCTGGCGGCTGCATCTCCAGGGCTGCCTTAGCTCCACACCTGCCGTCCCCATAAGACCTGTGTGTGTGTGTAGGGGGGGGGGATTTGCTTATCAGAACAGCCTCAGTGGTATTTGTGCTTCACGGTGGTCTAGAAACATACACGTCCCCCACGTCCAGCTCCAGAGTGAAGGCAAGTCCTCTGGCCTCCTGTCGCTCAGCTCGGGCCTCCTGGGGGCACTGCCGGAGACTGTGGGGGCAGCCACGCTCCATCGGAGACAGGCCCCCGGCCGGAGGATGCCGCTGGTGACGCTGCTTCTCACTCCGCCTCCTAAGGCCTGCTCTCGGTCACACAGTTTAGTTAATTAATAAGCTGGATGTAACGAATCCTGGCAGGGTGACATTTGAGCACCAAGCCCGGGTTTAGGCAGATCGGACGTGCGTTAGCCTAGAAAGCACCCGCCCAAGCAGGCCTGCACTCGCCACACCAACACCCCTTGGTCGCTGGGGATATCACACAGCAGGGAGTTCGGGGGCTGAGCTGATGGCAGCGGCACCGAGACCCAGAGGTGCAGGAGAGCCACCATCCCCACGCGACTGGTTAGGGGCCAACGTGACCCGTCTCCACTCCAGAGCGAGCAGTGCTGGGCGGTCCCAGAGCTGGTCTTTCTAACAGCTTGGTGTGGTCCGCAATTCCAGCCGGTCTCACTGCTTCACCACAGCGCTCGCTAGTGAGTCCCGCCGGGTGCACCACACGTGTGTTCACTCGCTATCGGCCGGGGCACCGTGTGAACCAGCGTTTCCTACAGGACAGCTCCCTCAGTTGTCAAGGTCCTGCGTGTCCTCAGAGGGCAGCCCATACATGCATGTGGACATACGTGAAGCGAGCACGGGGTTGGGAGTTCTGCTCCACACTGACCATCCACTCGGACAAAAGCTGGAGAAGAAAGTCCTCTTATTATTGGAGGTTACTTTCCTCGGTGCTTCTCTGTGTCCTTTAAAAGTCTTCTCTTTCCATGGAAGAAACTCTTTCATATTTTAAAACTCCAGGCCAGCGTCCCTCCGCCTCCTCGAGCGACAATGCGCCTGTAGCAGCAGCCTTCCCTCCGAGCTCCACGCGGCTTCCGCTCCCTCCGAGTTCCTCCCGTCCCCTATGGAAAGGCCCTGGTATGTTCACCCCGTGAACACTAACCCGCAATTGGTAGGGTTACTTGCATTTGACCTGTCTCCTGTTGCCAAGCAAGAAGCCTTTAAAAAGCTGTCCACCTCCCGAAAAGCTCATAGATGAGTGAAGGGAATCTGAGGCCCTCGCCGCCTTTCTGCTCCTCACCGCGGCCTGCACGCGCACCTCCCTTCCCGCCTCCCCGCCTCCGCGCCTTGTGCACCCAGGAGGCTGCTCTTTCGCCATCAAGGTGCTTCTCAGGACTCCCTGCCGGCACCCCCAGCACCAAGGCCTGCGGGGTGGGCGAGAGGACAGAGCACATCCTCCCTGCGCCTCGGTGTCCTCGCCTGTAACATGTAGGCAGAACTGCCCACCCCTGCTGCCAAGGGCTCTGCCCTTCCAAGTTGGACACAGCAAACCCCTGAGGCGTCCCAGCGGGAAAATTGGGACCACCCATCGGACCGCAGTTTGCATTCAGCGCTTTGCTTATTAAAAATCAGGAATGCTGCGGAAGAAGGCTTATAAGCTGAACCCTAGACTCACAGACACAGACACAGTATGTGACTATCAGAGGGGAGGGGTGGTGGGGGGTGGGGGTGTAGGGGCCAAATATTTGGTGATGGACTTTAGGTGGTGGGCACACAGTGCAATATACAGTTCATGTACCATAGAAATGCACACTTGAAACCTGTATGATCCTATTAACCAATGTCACCCTGTGGGGAGCCGCTATAGGGTTAAACCTCAGACTGACCTGTTGGCAAAGTCACAAACAAGTCCCAGCTTAGAGGGCACAGTCCTCTTAGCATAATTAGGCTTGACCTTATAATGCTCCCTAGATCTTACCTGGGAAGCTAATGGGCTGAGGGAAGTACAACAGGAACAAAAACAAGTGAAACTCACAAGAACAGTGTAAACAACTGAAACTCACAAGAACAGTGTAACTTTGGTAACCACTACCTTGTTTACCTCTGACTATAAAAATAAAGGCTCGGTTTGCCTCAGGATCTTTCTCTGTGGCCTCAGCCAGGCACAGGAAGATCCACGGAGACTAAAGAGAGCTAGAGAGTTCTGAACACTGTCTCCGTGTAAAACATTCTTCGCTGACTCCGTCCACACCTTTGGGAACCCCTGGACCGCTGGGGCTGGACCCCGGCACCACGCAAATGTCGACTAAACACCGTAACTTCTAAGATTCCTGAATACCCTCTATTCAGCTACTCATGCCAATGGCTTATGAGAAGAGTCGCCCAATTGCAATGCAGATAATTTGGAAAACAGAAAAAGTAAGGGGAATCACCGAATCTCACAGCCATTAGCATTTTCTCACGTTAGTTCTGGTTTCAAGAGCGAGAACAGGTGTCACGCTCACAGCCACTGTTTTCTGAGCATGGACAGTGCTTTCCGGAGATTAATGTACACAACCCTCATAGCAACACCAAAGTGTTTACTGAGCACGGACTGTGCTTCCAGAGATTACTGTACACAACCCTCACAGCAACGCCACTGTGCCAGAGACACCCGTTTCCACAAGCTCATGTCTGCCTTTCTTTTTTTAAATTCTCACCCAAGGACATGTTTATTGATTAGAGAGAGGAGGGGGAGAGAGAGAGAAAGAGAGACAAACATCAATGTGAGAGAGAAACATTGATCAATTGTGCCCCGACTGGAGATTGAACATGCAACCTAGGTTTGTGCTCTGACTGGAAATCAAACCCACAACCTTTTGGTGTAGGAGACAATGTTCCATCCAACTGAGCCACCCAGCCAGGGCTCATGTCTGCCTTTCTTACTGCAGGTGAGGACCCTCCATCCAGGAGGCTACATCCTCACCTCCTGGGTCCAGTGGGGCCTCGTGACCCAGCCGTCACCAGTAGAGTGTGACGGGGAGTGGTGTGTGCGGCTCCAGGCCTGGAGTGGGAAACAGCAGGTGTGGCTCTGCCCCTCGCTGTCCATTTCTTTCTGTTGCATGTGGCAGACCCCAAGGGCCTGCAGATATGGTGGAGCCACAAGGTGGAAAGAGCCTGGGTCTCCGAGTCACCTGGCAGTTTCTCCTCCAAACATAAGCACTGAACGACTGTAGTCATGCACAGTGACAAGTAACCCGTTATTATTTCAGAATGTATCTGTTACTTAAATAACACCTTAAATAATTCACTGCACACTATACATGATATACTAAGACTACCTAGTGACTTACAAGAGAACATAGTGGTAATCATACTGACATCCAACTTCTCAAATTACTTTCTAAGTTTTACATCATTTTAAGAACAGTTCCCCATGAAGTTGCATACTTTCTATCACTATCAATATAAATAGTTGTCAACCAGCTGGAATAAAACCTAACGGCAGGAAGTGTGGAGTCTCCGATGGGCATTATTGAAAACGGTAAGTGGAAATGGTGACACTGAAGGGCCCCTGTGTCAAGCTGTCAACACCAGAACAAGAGTTGACTGTGTCCTCCCCGCTTCACGCTGAGGTTGCTGGGACTCGTTGGACATGGCGGCTTCCAGAGGCTGCCTGATGCTTCCATGGGGCTGCTGTCTTTTCAGCTGACCTCGGGGCAGGACAGGGGGCTGGAACCCCCTGGAGAATGACCCAACAGTGCTCCCCGTGGGATGGTGGCCCTCACTGCCGACTCGCCAAAGAGACAGAAAAGGCAGGAAAGAGCTGGTATTTTCAACCCGTGACAAAGACAAGAACAATGTAATAGGAAGACAGAAAACAATTCATACGGGCACCCCTAAATTCAACTTCACCTGACCTCACTGGTGTCCAAGCACAGAAGAAAACAAAGGAATGATGGGATTAGACAGTGCCAACCCAAAGTATCAGACCTCCCACCCCCCATTATCTGGGTAATTTTCATGAGAGTTTGATTTGGGCCTGACTCACTCTGATATTCGTCTTCTTTCCCCACCTTGTTTGGTTCCATAGACACGACCGCGACCACGAAGGCACTTTTGGACGGTGAGGTGGGGAGCAGGGGCACCACACCTCCTGTGTCAGGTCCTGGTGGGAGACTCTTCCTGCCAATTTAAATCAGACTCGGGGGGCTGGTCGCCTCGCAGCAGGAGCTGACCTCAACCTCCGTCGGAATATAAATCTCAGCTGATATTTATCTCAAGCTTGAACACGGTGAGTTATTAGTTTATTTTGAGGGTTCTATACGGTGGCCTGTGTGACTCTCGGTAAAGAGCACAGAAAGTGTCCTGTCGGTCATCAACCACATTCATCTTCTCCCAAATATGAAGGCTGAACCTTCCAGACCCTAGCATGTTCCTTATGCAGCGTGATAGTTAGATCACAGACGCTCTGCGGGTTAATTTCACTTAAACTAAGTCACTCGAGAAAAGTGTGCAAGTCTCAGGCCCCCTGAAATAAAGGGAAGAGCTATGTGTGTGGATCCAGTGTAGAGGGCCAGAGAAAAATCTATGCCTCTGACTCCATAAATAGCTCTTTCCCGTAAAAGGTAAGTCCTAGCTGGTGGGCTTCGGGAATGAGGCTGAGTTAGAATTTCAGACAGACCCACAGTCGAAGCCCCGCTCTCCCACTGATGGGGGTTGTTTGCCCTCCCGGGAGCTCATCCTTCCCCCACAGTGTGAGTCACCACTCCCTACTCCCTACGGTTTCAGGAGAACAAAATTAAACAACGCATCTAAAATGCGGTGTTTGCCGAACAGGTTCCCAGCACTCACCACGGCATCTTGGAACACCAGGTACCATTGTGCGCGGATGCAGGTAACCGTGTGGCCTCTACAACTTCCCGCAAGTCTCCGACTGTGACTGCGTCTTAAGAACGAAAGTCCCGCTGACTCCCCACCTGTAGACCCCATCACCTTTCCATCCCGCTTATCCCATTGGCTGTGAGCTCACCCAGGCGACTTCAGCTTGCAAGTAAGAAGTCCAGCTCTTAAACTGATTTTAAGATAATTCCTCACAAGGAAAATTCAAGTCGGGACGATGCTCGGGCACTATGCCAAGATCGCAGGAAGCCTGTGATTCGGCTGCAACAGAAAAGAAGGTCTTATAGGCACTGGAACCGACGAGAGCGCTCGGCTGGCTTGGGTCCAAGGTGCTC
>NW_005872051.1:0-94140 GCF_000147115.1 Myotis lucifugus
AGGTCCACAGGTGACACTCTAAGCACTGAGAAAAAGCTGTTCGGGCCATTTTTCTGTTGCTGTTTAAAAAGAGAGAGGAAGGGAGAGGGAGAGGGAGAGGGAGAAAATTGATTTTCCACTTGTTTATTCATGTGTCCCTTACTTTTTAAAAATATATATATATATATATATATATATAGATACATAGATAAAATATATATTTTTTATATATTTATATATATATATATATATATATATATATATATATATATATATCACTAGGAATGAGGGAATTTGTGGTCTCTACCCTGGGACCTTGGGCTGTGCCCTGAGGGCATTGGAAAAAGGAAAGTGACTTGTTACTATGGCATTCATGAGTCCAAATTCATGTGATCCTAGAGGCATAGAAAGACAATAGGCTCAGATGCCAGTAAGTTCAAAGGTGATCTCTCTCAGGGGAGACACCCGGCCTAGGGCGTGAGTACCCACTCACTATACCCTGCTTTCTACTTTAAAAAGTTTTTTTTTTTTTAAATTCAGAACATCCTGGGTGGCCACTTGAGGTGTCTGAGTTTGCAAGGCCAGGCCTGGCTTTCCGGGAGTGGGTCAGGTTAGCATGCGGACCCGTTTTATCCACAAAACAAAGCTTCTTATGTATTGACACCTTCCATTTTATCCTATTGCATTACATTTCGTTTTATTAACGGATGTCTCCCCCAACACATTCAATTCCAAAAATAATAAAACAAAAAAAAAGAGAAAATGAATCCGCCCTTGTTGTCCCTGGAGTACTCGCCTCATTTAGGCTCAGAGACCCTGGGGTTTCAAGGGCCCTGTTCCACAAAAGGTATTCTGGGTATGTCCACTCGGTTGGTCCTCAGTCACACCCCACCCCCCAAGAAAAATAGTTCCAGTCCCCCTTCAACTTCCAGGACGCCCTCGGGGTCTTCCTGGAAAACCCAGGTGTTGGACTCCAGGAGATCAGATCTAGGGTCAGGGTCAGGGTAAAGGTGAGTGTAAGGGTCAGGTCAGGTTTAGAGTCAGGGTCAGGGTCAGGATTAGTGTTAGGTTTATTGTCAGGGTCAGCTTAGGGTCACCATCAGGGTTAGGTTTAGGGTCAGTGACAGGGTTAGTGTGGGGATCAGGATCAGGGTCAGAGTCAGGGTCAGGGTCAGGTATAGATCCAGGGTCAGCGTAAGTGTCATGGTAATGGTCAGTTTCAGGGTTAGTGTTAGGTTTATTGTCAGGGTCAGGGTCAGGTTTGGGTTAGGGTTAGAGTGAGGGTTAGGGTTGTTAGGGTTAGGGATGGGGTTGTTAAGTTTAGGTTTAGGGTGTTAAGGTGAGGGTGAGGGTGAGTGTTTAGGCTGAGTGTGAGGGTGAGGGTGAGGTTTGGGACTGTTAGGGGTTAGATTTAGGGTGACGGTGAGGGTGAGGGTGAGGGTTACGGGTAGGATTTATCATGGTCAGTATTTCCATAACTGGAATAAGAAATGTGTTCTCAATCATGAAGATGTGACAACAGGAGGATGACTGAGCAAGGGAAAATCTGGTGACATATTTAAGGGCATATGAAAGGATCAAGCTGCTATGGCTGTTACCACATGTACAAATGATCTTTCCCAGGAAGTTGCTGGGGTCCAGCCCCAGCAGGTCCAGGGGTTCCCATGGAGGTGTGGACGGATTCGGCAAAGAATGAATGACACAGAGGCAGTGTTCAGTTGGCCATCATGGTTGGGTTCTCTTTTTATTGTTCCATTACATCATGGTATGTTTAAGGAAAGCTTCCGATGTTCCTAGTTTCATGTCCATCATCCTGTCTCTAGTCTCTATCTAGTTCTGTTGATTTTGATCTTGTCTAGGTTAACCTCTTGTGTCCCATGATAAGGGCTATTCCAAGGTCACTCGTCTACTGCTCTACTGATAAGCTACAAAGAAGTGACTGAAGGGACTGAAGGAGTTTATCCTGCCCGGTAAAGATCATGCCCTCCCAGCCTTGCTGCTTGCCTTCCCTGGGACTTCCCTGCGTCAGTGGGTCTCCAGGGGCATAGGTTCTGGTGCTTTCGCTGGTGGGCAGACCCCTGAGGATGTGGGCCCAACAAGTCCCACATTTATTGCCAACAGTTTGAGTCCAAGTTCTTCATAAGTAGTACATGGTACTTCTGTAACACTAGGGGGATTGACTGATTGATTTCCTTCCGTTGTCCTGTTAACCCCTAAGCTGGAGAAACGTCCATTTCTCGGGGAGGTGGTCCTAGTTAAAACACATAGCGCTTAAGAGGGGGAAGCAGACATATGTCCTACACGCCAGGTCCCTTGAAAAACGTAAGCTGTGCAGATGTTTCTTCCATGCAGTGACTGAGTCAAGCAGCCAAGGTGGATCGGCTCCCGGTAGGGACTAGAGGTAATTTTTTTTTTTACAAGAAGCCAAAATCCTCACGTAATACAATCAGTCATCCTAATATCTCCAAAGGTTTAGGAGTTTGCACATCAACGCAGTCTATTCACATCATGAAGGAACTAGTCCCCGGAGGCGGTTTCCTCTCTTTTCTGAGAAAAAAAAACAAAAGGGATGAAATTTTCATCAGATGCTGCTTCCGGGTGTCGCATTTCAAAAAAAAATTGTATTCACAGGAACTGTGACGCAAGGAACTGACTGGAGGTGAAAAGAATATCCTGACAACTGGTGACTTTGAAATGACTTGCCTAGAGGATGGTGGGTTGCAGTCACCTTCTGACTTCAAGCAGATTCCCCTGAAATGGGCAACACCCGACGCTCTTAAGACGGGGAGATACTGTTCCAAGAGAGATGCATGGAGCGTTGGCATCCTCCTCCAGGGGACCTTCAACTTAGGGGTCTGTATATACCCTTTTTTGCCACTGGGGGAGATTTTAATCCATCTTTTCAGATTTAAATGAATCGCTGCCTTTTTCATTGCTTGAAGAATTTTGACTTCCCCCTCCCCCCACCCTACCCCCCTTGTTTTTCTCATTTGGAGAAGGATTATCACATGGATTTTCAGTTTTGTGTTTTTAAACCGCCATCGTTCCGTTTTCTCCTTTCCTTCGCCTCTTCCTTAGGTCTGGTAGCACTTTCCGGTCATTGTTTGAGTGATGCCGTTTCCGACCTTTTCTGTCCTTTTCATCTTTACTTTCTCTTTCCCTGGATCTTCTTTCCCTTGACTTGTCCAATCTTTTCCTGCCTGTTTCTCTCTCCTTACTCTTGATTAGTGGTGAAGGAGTCGTCTCCATTGATTTATCATTCTCATCAGCACTGCTTTCATGAGATTTAGATGCACTTCCTCTGGAAGATGAAGAAGACCCACCAACAGGCCCATTGTGTACTGCGTTCTTCGAACTGGGGTCCATGCGACGAAACTCATTTTCAGGTATCATGTATGACTTCCTACATTTCAACTGCCCAGAGTAGCCGGTAGCTAATGCATGTAGACGACGCCTTTTCCCTTTTTCTTCTTGGCAGATTTTATGCACTCTTTTTTCCAAAGCCTGACCCAGATTTAAAACTTTCGGGTAGCAAGGAAGTATTTTTGTTAGAACAATCAAGATATTCCTTATGTGAATATATTCACCTGTTTCAAGGCAATGTACCGATGCCTTGGTTAGATTGTAGTGCCATTTATGTACCTCATGTCGGAAAGTTTCATAGTCTAGTTGATAAGCTTGATTTCCCTGATCAAATCCATTTGCCCGCAGTACAGTAGGGTATCCTGGGTGGTTTCCACAATCCTTTTCGTATGTGGCTCTATCACTGTGCCTCCTAGTCACAGTCTCTAACACAGAGCAAAGAAACCTCCCATATCAATGGGCTTCCTTTTCAGTACAGCTTGCCACTGTGAGTGAATACTATGTCAGAGAAAACTCGATCATAGCAAAGAACTGTGGAAAAATTTAGAGTTTTTTCTTTATGTACCAATCTAACAAAACGAGCACAGTAAATCGCTGCTGCGGGGGCCTGGGCGGGTGCGGGGACCGAGGCTGGGACCGAGGCTGGGCCGGCTGTAAGAGAGGGCGCCATGGTGGCGGAGCGCAGGCCGCTGCCCCGGAGAGCTGGGGCGCCGGGCAGTTTCTGGAACAGTGCGGCCCTTGGCCAAGTCAGGAACCAGCCGGCACCCTATAACAAGCCGAAACAGCTTCCTGATGAATGACAACACGACCGCTTCCGCAGGGCCTTCGGCAGGGGTGCCAGCCTGATGACCGGGGGGCAGCTGCTGCTGTCCAACCTGGACTTCAGCGTGTCTGACGCGGACATCCAGCAGCTGTTTGCGGAGTTCGGGCCTCTGAAGAAGGCCGCTGCCCATTATGACCGCTCTGGCCTCAGCCTGGGAACAGCCCATGTGCACTTTGAGCGGGAGGCAGACGCCCTGGCAGCCAGGAAACAGTACAATGACATCCCTTTGGATGGCCGTGCCCTCCACATCCAGATCCTCAAATCGCAGATAAACAAGCAGCCCAGGCCGGTACTGAGTGTCAACAGAGGCTGGGTGAATACAAACCGAGGATCTGGAGGCTTCGGCAGCGGTGGCACTCAGGGCCTCGCCCACGGAGGCCACTGGTGTCCAGGCAGTCGCACGGGCAGCCATTCAAATCAACACACCTGGGTGGGGGAGTTGGACGCCCAGCTGGACGCTTACAACTCGCTGAGTGGCACTGAAGAGTGGGACACCCAGAAGGATGTTTACAACCCGAAGAGGGGCACTGAGCAGTTGGACGCCCAGCTGGACACTTACAACTCCATGATGGGCCCCAAGCAGTTGGACGCCAAGCAGGACGCTTACAGTAAAATGAGGGGCACCCAGCAGTTGGACGCCATAAGGGCGCTTACAACTTGATGAGGGACACCAAAAGGATGAACACCCATCTGGGCGCTTACGATGTGATGAGGGACACCAAACAGTTGGACGCCCAGAAAGACACTTACAGCTCCATGAGGGACACCGAGGAGTTGGACAGCCAGAAGGACGCCAATGAGATGGACGCCCTGCTGGACGATGACGATGCGATGATGGACACAAGCTAAAGCACCAGCAAGTCAGTGTGAGCGAGGATGGCCAGGGACCAGGGGGCCAATGATGGAATTGTTTCTTCTGTTTGGAAATAGGATTGAAAACTCCTAGAAAGATTTTTCATTAGCTTTTATTTTATTCAATAACTCTGATAAAGACTGGTTTTGTACCGAGTCATTATCGGGATTCATTTTACCAGTTGCTGTTTTCACCTTGGCCATAATCACCCGAAAAGGTGTGGGAAAAACAGACAGACAGACAGACAGACAAACAAACAAAATAACTCGTTCCCTCCGATAAAACAACAACAACAAAATACCCTCTTCAGAAAAAAAAGGTTGATCCCGCCTTTCCAATTTCTGAGGCTTTGGCAAGCCCAGGTGGCCAGGCCTGGACTTGGTCTCTGGGAGGGGGCCTGACCATCCATCCACAGAGTGAGCGGGGTGGGGGAGGACGGGGGGGTGAGGGCTAGGGGGGGGAGTGGGCGTGGGCGGGGTGTCGATCAGATGGACAGGCCAGGACGTCATCTTTGGCTGTGGATTACAGAATTTGGGTGGACTGGGGCAGGGGCCGAAGAGCCCGTCCAGCCCTCTGCTGGTAGAGAAGCGTCAATGCAAGCCCCCCTCCTGCAACCTCCTGTGGGCCAAGCACAGACAGGTGACTGGACTTGCCCATTTCTGGCTAGACCCGAGGCTGGAAGGACGTGCAGGGGGCGTTGTCTCTGAGAAGGCAAGGGCTGAAGGGTGTTCATGGAAAGCGACGGACCTTTCAAAGCAAGGAGTGTGTGTGCCTGACTGCGGATTTACACGCACAGACGCACACGCTCGCGTGCACACACACAAACTCCCACACCCACACCCACACACCTATCCCTCCCGCCTCCAACCCCCTCCACCCCCCGCGTCGCCCCGACACACACACACACACACACACAGACACACACACACACACACACACAAACACACACAGGAGAACAAGGTCCCACTCACAAGAAATGTGCCGAGTGAGGCACCCCTAGGAGATTTTCCGTTGCTTTGTTTCCTTTGGCACATCCTCGGCCCACCGGAGCCTGTCTAAGTATGTATTATCACCTCTTCCACTGAGAAAAAACAGCGATGCCGTCCCACAAGGCCTGTCTTTCTCTTCATGATCTTGCTAAGGGCTAGTTTCTCTTCTGTGTTCATGCACTGTCCTGTGATGTCGGTGACCCTGGCATACTTCCTGCCATTTTGTTTTTTAAATATATTTCATTGATTTTTTAACAGAGTGGAAGGGAGAGGGATAGAGAATTAGAAACCTCAATGATAGATAAACCTCAATCAGCTGCCTCCCGCACACCTCCTACTGGGGATGTGCCTACAACCAAGGTATATGCCCTTGACCGGATTCGAGCCTGGGACCCTTTAGTCTGCAGGCCGATGCTCTGTCCAATGAGCAAAATCAGTTAGCTCGGTAGCCGCCATTTTGAAAGGGCAAATGTCAATCCCTCTCTTTTATCGTCTCGCCACCTCCACAAATCTGGCATTTTAATTTCCACGTTTGGATAGCACAAAATTCAAGTCCAAAACATTGTACAAGTATACTTTTTACTACACAGAGGTGGATTAATACCTTTGTGTTGTTGCTGGTGTTTGAGTGTGTGTGTGTGTGTGTGTGCCCGAGTTCCTGTGCGCTTCTGTGTGTGTAAACCCTTCAGGCCCTGCCTTCTTGCAGACAGCGTGGCCCCTGCTTTTGTCCTTCCCTGCTCTGGTCAAGTTGAGGCACCTGGCTCTGGCTACAGGAGGGTGGTTTGCATTGGCGCTTCTCGACCAGCAGAGGGCGGGACAGGCTCTTCGACCATCTGGGCGACTCTCCCCCCCACCTCCAGCCACCCACCCAGTCCTCCCACTCTCCCCACGACCCCCATGCCAGTGTCCTTGCCCTAGGGCCCCGCGGGAGACCCCTCCCATTTCCCGGGGGCACGCTGTGCCATCAAGGCCTCGCCTCCACCATGCGGCGCCGCCTCGAACCCCCATCCCACCCCTCCCCACACCACCCCACCCCCGGAGGATATGGGTATGGTCTGGCGCGAGATTCACACACTCTCCCTGGGTTTTTTTGTCCAAGGGCCAGCGGGCGCTCACCGGACGTCGCTGGAACCTCAATGCTTTCCAAGGCACCGGGCCCTCTCTCGGGGCAAACCCATTCCTTGGCGCCCTGCCCTTCACCACCAAAAAAAAAAAAAAAAAAAAAGATGAAGTCTCCCTGGGGCCTCGGCCGGCTTCTCCCGGGTCGGTCGCGTTACCCCACTGGACGCCTCGCGGTGCCCGTCTCCGCCACTCTGGATTCGGGGATCTGAACCCGACTCCCTTCGGATCGGCTGAGGGCAACGGAGGCCATTGCCGGTCCCCTGGGAATGGTGCTCGCCCATCTCTCGGGACCGACTGACCCAGGTTCAACTGCTGTTCTCATGGAAGCCTTCTCCACTTTGGCCTTCCAAGTTCTCCTTGGAAGAACTACAGCCGGGTATGGGCCCGCGGCACCGCGCCATCCGTTTTCAGGGCTAGTTGATTCCGCAGGTGAGTTGTTACACACTCCTTAGCGGATTCTGACTTCCATGACCCCCGTCCTGCTGTCGCTATCAACCAACACCTTTTCTGGGGTCTGATGAGCGTCGGCAAGGGGCGCCTTCAGCAGGCGTTGGGTTCACCCCGCAGCGCCAGTTCTGCTTACCAAAAGTGGCCAGCTAGGCACTCGCATTCCACGCCCGGCTCCACGCCAGCGAGCCGGGCTTCTGACCCACTGAAAGAAAGTTGGAGACGAGGTTGAGGTCCTTTCTGCCCCAAGACCTCTAATGATTCGCTTTACCGGATGGATAAAAGGGAGTCTTTTGTGCGTCTGTGAGAGCGCCAGCTATCCCCAGGGAAACTGTGGAGGGAACCAGCTGCTAGATGGTTCCATTGGTCTTTCGGCCCTATACCCAGGTCGGACGACCCATTTCCCACATTTGTTCAGTTTTGTTGAGTGAGAAAATCTATCAAGATTCTGAAAGTCATGTCTACGTGCCAACCTATTATCTATCTGTGGAGCTCCCTGTCTATGGAAAAACAGCCGGTGCCGAAAGAAAGGGGCGCCAGCACTCCCATCTTCTCCTACATTGCATAGCCATAGTACCGAGCAATCGCCATGTCTTTTTCCCTCTCAGTGAAGTGCTGACGACTTCTCCCCAATCTGGCAGCATTGTCACGCTCTCGTTGAGCCTTCCTCCTCATGGCCTCTCGTTCTGGCCTCTGCTCATCTGTGATGGGTGTTGACATTACTGGCCCCGGAACCGCAGGTGTCCTTTGTAGAATTGGTTGGCGGGTGAAATGCTGAAGTGGAGTGTGGTTGTGAGGCGTGGGCGGGGCCCGCGGCTGGCTCACAGCAGAGTGAACAGGCTCCCGCTTCCGGGAAGCACAGGATGGTGTTGTGTGCGCCCCAGGCCTAGACCCAGGAGGCCGAGGGACACTGGGCCGGGCAGGGTTGTTGAAACCTGGTCCGGCTGAGTTGGTGGACATTGGCTGAGCTGAGCTGCCAGGACCTGCCAAACATACGGCCGTTGGCAGGGTTGCAGTGGCTTCAGCAGCCCGACCTGATGCCTGAGACTGTGGCCTGCGAGGCCCGCGTCGAGCCGGCGGCGGCTTGCGGTCCATGGGTGGAACACCCGATGGCACCAACTTGACCTTCCCGGGAGAAGGCAGCTTGTCCTGGGATGGAGGTGGAGGCCCTTGGCACGAACTTCCATCTGGCTTTGGGGGTGTGACTTGACTTTTCACTGGACCTTGGCCCTCACGGGGGCGGGGGCGCGTATCCAGCCATGGTTTGAAAACGGGGCGTGCCTGGGGGCCTTTGGGGTTGCTTGAGTTTGCCAGGGCCCGCGAGGAAGACGGGTCAGGTTGCTCACCGCTCCTCTTGCCCAGTGCATAGAACTCTTGCAGACCCTCCGCCAAGTGCGCACGCAGGCCGCTGCGAGGCCTTTTGAAGGCCTCCTGCGGCGGCTCGGGAGGCCGTTTCTTTCTCTTCATGATCTTGGGAAGGGCTAGCTTCTCTTCTGCCTCCGGTGGGGTCCAAGCCGGGTCTCCGCGAGATCTCTCCCGGAAAGCTCCCTGGGAGAACGAGGACGGATGACGACGACCGCGACCACACGCCTAGGGCTGACAAAGCTCTGCCAAGAGGAACCCTGTTTTCTTTTATAGCCCCAGCGTGTAAAAGTGGGAGGAGCCAGAGAGACAGACCCACCAATCAGCCGCTCCGAGGAATGACGCCTCACCGTTTGGGCTGTGCGGACTGTAAGGTGGGGCAGGTTGGCGCATCTCAAGGAGAGGTTCTCCTGAACCTGGCTGCGATGGATGCCTGGGGTGCTTGCTTGAGCGGCGCCGCCTCTTGGGCAGGCTCCTCCGCCCCGGGACCCGTGAAGTGTGCTGTGGGGTTTTTAGTTTACTTTATGCTATTTCTTGTTTGTTGGTTGGTTGGTTGGTTTTGTTTTGCTTTGTTTTTTCTGCTTTCTGTGCTCAATTCTCTTCATTCATTGCAATTGATTCTATCTCTCGGCAATGAAACCTTGCAAACCTCGGTCCCATTTGCATTGGAAGGGAGGGGGAGTGGTGTGAGGGAGGGGGGAGGGGGAGTCCGGAGACGCAAGTACATCGAATGTAGCGGCCCTTGGAGGTCATGGGAGGCAGAGGCTAAGGTGCATGTGAATAAAATGTGTATGGTTTTGTATTTTAGCGCTTTGGCCCAGGCCCCTGCCCCAGTCAACCCAATATGACAGCCGTGGCCCTGGCTTTCCTCAGTCTCATGTTCTTGGTGCTGCTGCTGCTCCCGCATCACCTGCTTGTCAATGTCCTGGACCACACTGGAGAGCTCTTTGAAGTTGCGGAAGAGCTCGCCATCTGGCAGGCGGATGAGGCACGCACGAGGTGGATCTCTAACTTAGTGTTCATGCACTGTCCCGGGATGTGGGTGACCCTGGCATACTTCCCGCCATTTTGGCTCCAGGCACTTGGCAGCCGCCATTTTGTTTTTAAATATCTTTTATTGATTGTTTTTTAACGAGTGGAAGGGAGAGGGATAGAGAATTCAAAACCTCACAGGTAGAGAAATCCCAATCAGCTGCCTCCTGCACCCAGCCCTTCTACTGGGCATATGCCCACCACCGAGGGATATGCCCTTGACCGGAATCGAACCTTGGACTGTTTAGTCCGCAGGCTGATGCTCTGACCATGGAACCAAACCACTTAACCGCCACTTTGAAACCCAAAAGTTTAACCCCTCTCTATTACCTTCTCCCCACCACCCGCAATCCAGCGTTTTAACTTCCCCGTTTTATCAGCACAAAATACAACTACATAACATTGTACAAGTATACATTTTACTACACAAAGGTGGATTAATATCTTTGTGTTGTTGTTGGTGTTGGTGTGTGTTTGTGTGTGTGTGTGTGTGTGTGTGTGTGCCAGATCTCGTGTGCGAGTCGGTGTGTGTAAATCGGCAGTCACCCGCGGACGCTTCTTGATCTGAATGGTCCGTCGGCATCCGTGAGCAACCTTCAGGCCCTGACTTCTTGCAGACAGCGTGGCCCCTGCTTGTCCTTCCCTGCTCTGGTCAAGTTGAGGCACCTGGCTCTGGCTGCAGGAGGGTGGTTTGCATTGGTGCTTCTTGACCAGCAGAGGGCGGGACAGGCTCTTCGACCATCTGGGCGACTCTCCCCCCCCACCTCCAGCCACCCACCCAGTCCTCCCACTCTCCCCACGCCCCCCAAGCCAGTGTCCTTGCCCTAGGGCCCCGAGGGAGACCCCTCCCGTTTCCCGGGGGCACGCTGTGTCATCAAGGCCTCGAACCCCCATCCCACCCCTCCCCACACCACCCCACCCCCGGAGGATATGGATATGTTCTGGCGCGAGATTCACACACTCTCCCTGGGTTTTTTTGTCCAAGGGCCAGCGGGCGCTCACCGGACGTCGCCGGAACCGCAATGCTTTCCAAGGCACGGGGCCCTCTCTTGGGGCAAACCCATTCCTTGGCGCCCTGCCCTTCACCAAAAAAAAAAAAAAAAAAAAGATGAAGTCTCCCTGGGGCCTCGGCCGGCTTCTCCCTGGTCGGTCGCGTTACCCCACTGGACGCCTCGCGGTGCCCGTCTCCACCACTCTGGATTCGGGGATCTGAACCCGACTCCCTTCGGATCGGCTGAGGGCAACGGAGGCCATTGCCGGTCCCCTGGGAATGGTGCTCGCCCATCTCTCAGGACCGACTGACCCAGGTTCAACTGCTGTTCTCATGGAAGCCTTCTCCACTTTGGCCTTCCAAGTTCTCCTTGGAAGAACTACAGCCGGGTATGGGCCCGCGGCACCGCGCCATCCGTTTTCAGGGCTAGTTGATTCCGCAGGTGAGTTGTTACACACTCCTTAGTGGATTCTGACTTCCATGACCCCCGTCCTGCTGTCGCTATCAACCAACACCTTTTCTGGGGTCTGATGAGCGTCAGCAAGGGGCGCCTTCAGCAGGCGTTGGGTTCACCCCGCAGCGCCAGTTCTGCTTACCAAAAGTGGCCCGCTAGGCACTCGCATTCCACGCCCGGCTCCACGCCAGCGAGCCGGGCTTCTGACCCACTGAAAGAAAGTTGGAGACGAGGTTGAGGTCCTTTCTGCCCCAAGACCTCTAATGATTCGCTTACCGGATGGATAAAAAGGAGTCTTTTGTGCGTCTGTGAGAGCGCCAGCTATCCCCAGGGAAACTGCGGAGGGAACCAGCTGCTGACGGTTCCATTGTTTTGTTTTGAGATTTGTTTTGTTTGTTTGTGTTTTGATGTTCTGATTTTTTTTTGAGGGGTGTAGTTTTTTGGGTTTTAGTGTTTTGTTTGTTTGTTTTTTGCTTGTTTTCTCTACACCCATTTCTGCTTATTATGGCCAAGGTGAAAACGCGGGCTCCTCTGCACCAGCAACCAGTAAAATGTATCCCCTAAATGACTAGGTACAACACAGGTCTTTTTCGAAATTTTTTAATAAAGTAAACGTTAAAGAAAAAAACTTTACATGCGTTTTAAATCCCATTTCAAAGCAGGAGAAACAATTCCACAATTGGCCACAGGTCCCCGTCTGCCCGTCCTCCAGAAGCAGCGCTAGACGACCTCCAGGCCTAGCTCCACCACACATGCACTGACTTGGGGATGCTTTAGCTGGTGTCCATCATCGCGTCGTAAGCGTCCAGCAGGTCGTCCAACTCCTCCGTTTCCCTCATTGAGTTGTAAGCGTCCTTCTGGGCGTCCAACTTTTTTGTGCCCCTCATCTCGTTGTATGCGTCCAGCTGGGCATCCAACTCCTCGGTGCCCCTCATCCCGCTGCCAGTGCTCAGCTGGGCATCCAACATTTTGGTGCCCCTCATCCCCCTGCCAGTGCTCACCTGGGCGTCCAACATTTTGGTGGCCCTCATCGCATTGTAAGCGGCCATCTGGGCGTCCAACTCCTCCGTGCCCCTCATCCCGCTGCCAGTGCTCAGCTGGGTATCCAACATTTTGGTGCCCCTCAACCCGCTGCTGGTGCTCACCTGGGCGTCCAACATTTTGTTGACCCTCATCGCGTTGTAAGTGTCCAGCTGGGCGTCCAATTCCTCCGCAGAGACCTGTTTCTTTGAATTGCGTCTGGTGCGCCTCCCTGTATCCCGGCTGCCTCCGCATGCGTGATCCCGCGTGCCGCTGCCAAAGCCTCCAGATCCTCAGTGTGTAGTCACCCCGCCTCTGTTGACACTCTGTACCGGCCTGCGCTTCGTGTGTATCTGTGAGGTGACGAGCTGGATGTTGAGGGGACGGCCATCCAAAGGGACGCCGTTGTACTGTTTCATGGCTTCCAGGACATCTGCCTTGTGTGTGTGCGTGTTTGTGTTTACTGCATTTCTGTGAAATGTTCCCCCCCCCACTCCCCACCCCACACCCCCAAACCGCTATAGGCATATCCCTGGAGGCATCTCCCAACAGAAAGCAGCTTAGGGTTTGGCCCCTCCCTTGGGGGTGGGGGGGACACCCAGATGCCAATGGCACCTGAGGGCTTCCAGTGTGGTGGGAGCAGGGACACCTTGCAGGTTACATTACTCCATCTCTGGAAGAGGAAACTAAGGCTGAGGCAGGTGAAATTGATTTGCATGA
This sequence comes from Myotis lucifugus, assembly GCF_000147115.1. Classification (NCBI taxonomy): domain Eukaryota; kingdom Metazoa; phylum Chordata; class Mammalia; order Chiroptera; family Vespertilionidae; genus Myotis; species Myotis lucifugus. Next base: position 13,156 of record NW_005872051.1, read on the forward strand.
ACGGGTCAGTTATCAGGAAGACGGGAAGCTGCAGTTGAAGAAGTTGAGGGCCAGGGAGAGGGTTTCCTTCTGAACAGGGTGAAGAATGGGGGCCTAGGGAGAGAATTCCATCTGTCTGCAGTCAAACAGGTTAGCCCTACCGAGGGAGGGCATGACTAGTCCCTGTGTCTGTGGGGCCCTTGGGAGCAGGGTCTGAGTGAGGCATGTGCTTGTCTGTGAGTTTATGTCCGCAGTCACGCACGGACACATCTGATCTGAATGGTCCGTTGGCATCCATGAGCGCCCTTCAGCCCCTGCCTTCTCGTAGACCGCGCGCCCCCTGATTGTCCTTCCCCCCTCAGGTCAAGTCCAGGCACCTGTTTCTGCCTTCCCCAGGGGTGGCTGCATGAGAGTGAACTGCATTAGCGCTACTCGACCAGCAGAGGGCGGGACTGGCTCTTACACCTTGCTTGGGCTGGGCCCTCTGATCCAGCTCCCTCTCTGGATGAATGGTCAGGCCCCTATCCACAGACCAAGTCTGGGCCGGGCCACATGGGCTTGCCGAAGCGTCTAAAAGCATTGAAAGGCTGGATCAATGTCATTTCTAAGGAAGGTTTATTTTATTTTATTTCATTTTATTTTATTTTAGTGTCTGTCTGTGTGTGTGTTGTGTGTGTGTGTGTGTGTGTGTGTGTTTGCGTTTTGGCAGGTTTTTTTTTAAGAAGTAAGAAGTTCTGGGTTTTTTTTAATTTTAAAGGCGGGTTGTTTTTGTTTGTTTGTTTGTTTTTTTAAACCAAGTCAGAAGGTCAAATCTTCAAAGTGCACGCAAGCTGCTCCTCCCAGGTGGTCCGGACTGAATGTTCAAGGGCATCTCCAGGAAGGCCTGCGGGGACGGTGCCTCCACATTCTGGAAGGTGTTCTGGACTCTGCCAAACAGGATGAAGTATTTTGTCGACAGCCAGAGGAACCCGAAGTGGTTCTCGTCAAACAGGGCAAAGACTCCAGGATGGCGCCTGGCGAAGACAAAGGTAGGTAAGTTAACACTAAACACTAATGGTTTCCACGACCTAGAAACACATCCTGCAGGTTCGGGGGGGGGGGTGTAATTCTGATCTCTCGAGCTCACGTCCACAACTAGAAGAAACGGAACATGCTGCTCCTCCGAAGCTGCAGCCCCGGACTCCCCGACGCTGGGCTGGGCAGGGCTCTCCCAGCCATGGCCCTGGCTTTCCTCATTCCCATGTTCTTGCTGCTGCTGCTCCCGATCACCGGCATGCCAATCTCCTGGACCACACTGGAGAGCTCTTTGAAGTTGCAGAAGATCTCGCCACCTGGCAGGTGGATGCGGCGCATGAGGTGGATCTCTAACGTAGTGCTCATGCACTGTCCCTTTCATGAACGGGGGTGACCCTGGCATACTTCCCGCCATTTTTGCTCCAGTAATTGGCAGCCGCCATTTTGTTTTTAAAATATATCTTATTGATTTTTTTAGTGTGGAAGGAAGAGGTATAGAGACTTCGGTCAAGTCCAGGCACCTGGCTCCAGCTGCAGGAGGGTGGCTTGCATTGGCGATTCTCGACCAGCAGAGGGCGGGAGCAGCTCTTCGGCTCCGGCCCCCGCCCCTGCCCCAGTCAACCCAATCTCTATTATCCACAGCCAAAGACTAGGTCCGGGCCTGGCCATCTGGTCGGCCGCCCTTCCCCCCCCCCCGCCCCCCTCTCTCTGTGGATGGATGGCCAGGACCCCTCCCAGAGACCAAGTTCGGGCCTGGCCATCTGGGCTTGCCAAAGCGTCAGAACTTTGTAAGGCTGGATCAACGTGTTTTCTAAGGAGGTTTTTTGTTTTGTTTTGAGGTTTGTTTTGTTTGTTTATTTTGTTTGTTTTTGTTTTGATTTTCTGATTTTTTTTTTGATGGAAGTAGTTTTTTGGGTTTTTTTGTTTTGTGTTTTATTTGTTTGTTTGTTTGTTTGCTTGTTTTCTCTACACCCATTTCTGCTTATTATGGCCAAGGTAAAAACGCTGGCTCCTCCGCACCAGCAACCAGTAAAATGTATCCCCTAAATGACTAAGTACAACACAGGTCTTTTTCGGAATTTTTTAATAAAATAAAGGTTAAGAAAAAAATTTACATGAGTTTTAAATCCCATTTCAAAGCAGGAGAAACAATTCCACAATTGGCCACAGGTCCCCGTCAGCCCGCCCTCGGGAATCAGCGCGAGACGAACTCCAGGCCTAGCTCCAACACGCACGCACTGACTTGGGGGTGCTTTAGCTGGTGTCCATCGTCGCGTCGTAAGCATCGAGATGGGCGTCCAACTCCTCTCTTTCCCTCATCGGATTGTAAGCGTACAGCTTGGCGTTCAACTCCTCCGCAGAGATGTGTTGCTTTGAATGGCGGCCAGAGCGCCTGCCTGTACGCAGGTTGCCTCCGTGGGCGCGGCCCTGAGTGCCTCCGCCAAAGCCTCCATATCCTTGGTTTGTAGTCACCCAGCCTCTGTTGACACTCGGTACCGGCCTGGGCTGCGTGTCTATCTGCGAGGTGAGGATCTGGATGTGGAGGGGACCGCCATCCAAAGGGACGCCGTTGTAGTGCTTCCTGGCTTCCACGGGGTCTGCCTTTCTCTCAAAGTGCTCGTGGGCTGTTCCCAGGCTGCGGCCAGAGCGGTCGTAATGGACAGCGGCATTCTTCAGAGGCCCGAACTCTGCAAACAGCTGCTGGATGTCCACGTCGGACACTCCGAAGTCCAGGTTGGACACTCCGAAGTCCAGGTTGGACAACAGCAGCTTCCCCCGGTCATCAGGCCTGCACCCCTGCAGAAGGCCCTGCGGAAGCGGTCGTGTTGCCCCTCGTCGGGAAGCTGTCTCGGCCTGCTGTAGGGCGCAGTCTGGTTCCTGCCTCGGCCGAGGGCCGTCCTTGTTCCTGAAAGGCCCGCCGCCCCATCTCTGGGGGGCTGCGGCTTGCGCTCCGCCACCGCGGCCTCCCTGGGAGCCTGCCCAGCCTCGGTCCCGGCCTCCTTCCCTGCCCCCGCCCCCACCCCCGCCGCAGACACGGCCCCGGCCCTGGCCGCCCCGCTGGCTCCAGTCCAGCCGAATGATGGCGTCCAGTCACATGTGGATTTTGTTGGCCATGGCGGGCCCCGAAACGGTCTCGGATCGAGCCCCTGCGGAGGCACGCCGGTCCTTCACTTCCCACGGCGCTGCAGAGCTGTTCCTGTGCGGGCACCAGATGCTGGGGCCCAGGCCCAAGGATTCCCAAGGGTGTGGACGAGTCGGTGAAGAAGAAATGACACCGAGACAGCGTTCAGTGGATCAGTAGCCCAGCCAGGCTCTAGCCAGGTGCTCTAGCGGCTTCTATGTCCCAGGACCGGGTCTTGGCGAGACCTCTCTCCTGAAAGCTCCTCCCTTGGAGAACGAGGACGACGACCACGACCACAAGCCTAGGCTGAGAAGCTCTGCAAAGAAGGCCCTGCTTTCTTTTATAGCCCCAGAGCTGGTGGGAGGAGCCAAATCAGCCGCCCGCTCGACCAATCAGCCGCCCCCAGGACTGAAAACGTCACTGGTTGGTTGGCCATCAAGTTTATGGGAGGAGGCTTGCATCGGCGATCCAGGACCAGTAGAGGGCGCCACTGGCGCGCCCTAGGGATTCACGGGGCTTGGGGAGTACTTGGGAGACTGGGCAGGTGCCCAAGGAGGCCCGCAGGGCTCTGTCTCCACGCCTTGCGGGACGGCATCGCCGTTTTTTGTAGATTGAAGAGGGGACAATACATACTTAGACGGGCTTAGATGGGCCCAGGACGGGCCAAAATGAAACAAAGCCACGGAAAATCTCCTAGGCGTGCCTCACTCGGCAGATATCTTGTTAGCGGAACTTGTGCTCCCGTGTGTGTGTGTGTGTGTGTGTGTGTGTGTGTGTGTGTGTGTGGCGGGGGGACGCGGGGGAGGGGAATGCGGGGGAAGGCGGGCGGGATAGGTGTGTGGGTGTGGGTGTGGGTGTGGGAGTGTGTGTGTGCGCTCGCGGGCGAGCATCTGTGCGTGTCCAGCCGCAGTCCTGCACGGACACTCCTCGCTTTGAACGGTACGTCGCCATCAATGAACACCCTTCGGCCCCTGCCTTCTCAAAGACAATGCCCTGTGCATGTCCTTCCCGCCTCAGGTCTAGCCACAAATGGGGAAGTCCAGTCACCTGTCTGTGCTATCCCTGCAGGAGGTTGCAGAAGGGGGGTTTGCATTGACCCTTCTCGACCAGCAGAGGGCGGGACGGGCTCCTCGGCCCCTGCGACAATCCACCCAAATTCTGTAATCCATAGCCAAAGATTACGTCCTGGCCTGTCCATCTGATCCACACCCGCCCACACCCACCCCCCCACCAACCACCCCCCTCCCGCAACCCTCCCCCCACCCAGCTCACTCTGTGGATGGATGGTCAGGCCCCCTCCCAGAGACCAAGTCCAGGACCTGACCACCTGGGCTTGCCAAAGCCTCAGAAATTTCAAAGGCGGGATCAACCTTTTTTTCTGAGGAGCGTTTTTTGTTGTTGTTGTTGTTTTATCGGAGGGGATGACTTATTTTGTTTGTTTGTTTGTTTTCCCACACCTTTTCGGGTGATCATGGCCAAGGTGAAAACAGCAACCGGTAAAATGAATCCCCAAAATGCCGCGGTACAAAACAGATCTTTTTCAGAGTTATTCAATAAAATAAAAGTTAACGAAAAATCTTTCTAGAAGTTTTAAATCCTATTTCCAAACAGAAGAAACAACTCCATCATTGGCCCCAGGTCCCTGGCCATCCTCGCGCACACTGACTTGCTGGTGCTTTAGCTGGTGTCCATCATCGCATCGTCATCGTCCAGCAGGGCGTCCATCTCCTCGCCGTCTATCTGACCGTCCAAGTCCTCGGTGTCCCTCATCGCGTGGTAAGTGTCCAGTTGGGCGTCCAACTCCGAAGTGTCCCTCATTGCGCTGTAAGCGTCCTGCTTGGCGTCCAACTGCTTGGGGCCCCTCATCGCTTTGTAATTGTCCAGCTGGGCGTCCAACTGCTCAGTGCCCCTCATCGGGCTGTCAGCGTCCTTCTCGGCGTCCAACTTTTTGGTGTCCCTCAGCGAGTTGTAAGCGTCCAACTGGGCATTCAACTCCTTGGTGTCCCTCATGGAGCTGTAAGCGTCCTTCTGGGCCTCCAACATTTTGGTGTCCCTCATCGCATTGTAAGAGCCCAGATGGGTGTTCATGCTTTTGGTGGCCCTCATCGAGTTGTAAGCGCCCTTTTGGGCATCCAACTGCTGGGTGCCCCTCATCGCGCTGTAAACGTCCTGCTTGGCATCCAACTGCCTGGAGCCCCACATCGCTTTGTAATTGTCCAGCTGGGCGTCCAACAGCTCAGTGCCCCTCATCGAGTTTTAGCGTCCTTCTGGGCGTCCAACTGCTCATTGCCCCTCATCGCGCTGTAAGCGTCCTGCTTGGCGTTTAACTGCTTTGGGCCCATCATGGAGTTGTAAGCATCCAGCTGGGGGTCCAACTCCTCCGACCAGATGTGTCGCTTTCAATGGCGGACTGTGCACCTCCCTGGACGCCAGTTGCTTCCGCAGGCGTGGTCCTGAGTGCCGCCGCCGCCGCGGAAGTCTCCATATTCTTGGTTTGTAGTCACCCAGCCTCTGTTGACACTCGGTACCGGCCTGGGCTGCGTGTCTATCTGCGAGGTGAGGATCTGGATATGGAGGGGACGGCCATTCAAAGCGACGCCGTTGTACTGCTTCCAGGCTTCCAGGGCGTCTGCCTTGCGCTCAAAGTGCACGTGGGCTGTTCCCAGGCCTCGGCCAGAGCGGTCGTAATGGACAGCGGCCTGCTTCAGAGGCCCGAAGTCTGCAAACAGCTGCTGGATGTCCATGTCGGACACTCCGAAGTCCAGGTAGGACAACAGCAGCTTCCCCCCGGTCATCAGGCCTGCGCCCCTGCCAAAGGCCCTGTGGAAGCGGTCGTGTTGCCCGTCATCGGGAAGCTGTCTCGGCCTGCTGTTGGGCACTGGCCGGTGCCTTCCTCGGGCGAGGCCCACCCTGTTCCAGAATGGCCCCCTGCCCCAGCTCTCGGAGGATGGGGCTTGCGCTCTGCCACCGCGGCCTCCCTGGGAGCCTGTCCGGCCTAGGTTCCTGCCACCGCCTCCTCCCCCGTCGCGGCCATGGCCCCGGCCATTCCTAAGTGTGTGGACGAGTCGGTGAAAAAGAAATGACACCGAGACAGTGTTCAGTGGATCAGCAGGGCCCCGAACCAACCTCGGATCGATCCCATGGGGAGGCATGCCGGTGCTTCAATTCCTGCGCGGCGCCGGGGCTGTCCCAGATTTTGGGGTCTAGGCCCAGGGGTTCCTAAGTGTGTGGACGAGTCGGTGAAAAAGAAATGACACCGAGACAGTGTTCAGTGGATCAGCAGCCCAGCCAGTCTCTAGCCAGGTGCTCTAGCTGCTTCTATGTCCCAGCACCGGGTCTTGGCAAGACCTCTCTCTTGAAAGCTCCTCCCTTGGAGAACGAGGACGACGACCACGACCACAAGCCTAGGGCTGAGAAGCTCTGCAAAGAAGGCCCTGCTTTCTTTTATAGCAACAGAGCTGGTGGGAGGAACCAAATCAGCCTCGCGCTCGACCAATCAGCCGCCCCCAGGACTGAAAACGTCACTAGTTGGTTGGGCTTCAAGTTTAGGGAGGAGGCTTGCATTGGCGATCCAGGACCAGTAGAGTGCGCCACTGGCCCGCTGAAGCGTTTCCGGGGCTTGGGGAGGGCTTGGAAGATGGGGCAGGTGCCCAAGAAGGCCACAGATCTCCATCTCCAGGCCTTGCAGAGAGTCATCGCCATTTTCTGGGTTGAAGAGGGGATAATACCTATTTAGACAGGCTCCGGTGTGCCCAGGACAATCCACAAGGAATAAAGCCACAGTAAATCTCCTAAGCGTGTGTCATTCAGCAGATATCTTGTTAGCGGACCTTGTTCTCCCATTTGTGTGTAAGGGGGTGGGGGGAGGACTAGGTGTGTGGGTGTGGGTGTGCGTTTGGGAGTGTGTGTGTGTGTGTTTGTGTGTGTGTGTGTGTGTACGCACGGGCTTGCGTGTCCAACCGCAGTCACGCACGGACACTTCTGGCTTTGAATGGTCCGTCGGCATCCATTAGTACCCTTCTGCTCCTGCCTTCTCGAAGACAGAGCTAACTGCATGTCCTTTCCGCCTTGGGTCTAACCAGAACTGGGGAAGTCCAGTCACCTGGCTCTGCCTTCCCCAGAGGAGGCTGCAGGAAGGGGCGCTTGCATTGACACTTCTCGACCAGCAGAGGGCGGGACTGGATCTTTGGCCCAGGCCAAGGCCCCAGTCAACCCAATCTCTGTAATCCACAAAGACTTCGTCTGGCTCTGGCCATCTTGTTGGCCCTCTCCACTCTTCACCCCCCACCCTGCTCACTCTCTGGATGGATGGATGGTCAGGCCCCGCCCACAGTCCAAGTCCGGGCCTGGCCATCTGGGCTTGCCAAAGCCTGAGAAAGTTAAAAGGCCGGATCAAAGAGTTTTTCATGGAGGTTTTTTATTTTTATTTTTTTTTAAGGAGCGTTTTTTTTGTTTGTTTGTTTTTCAATCTGGCATGACGTGGAAGGTGTCATTCCAGGCCCCCAAATCCAAGAATGTGGGGGGAGGAAGCTGACCTGAATCCAGTTCCTCAAGCTGGTTTGCCTCCTCTGTTGGTGTGTGGTGACCTCTTCACACTACAAAACTGTTCATTATTTACTAGGAGCAATGTCAGAGTCATCCTTCAGCACTCCAGCCATGTGTTTGCTATGAGTCTTAAATCGTCACTTTTTGTGTAGTGGGCAGGCTTTTTCCTTCTCTGGATAGGGGCCACTTTCTTTGGTCTGGATTCCTGCATGGAAGAAATACCCTGTCGCTTCAGATATTCTTCTGAATATCTCCGCTGCCTTCTCCAGTTTTCTCCTCACCCATTGAATCCACAGTGACACTCCTCCACAGTTTCTGAAACCCTTCGTCCACAGAAAATTGACAGCTTTTATCATTGAAGAAAAGAATTTTCTTCTATTCTGGACGATTTACAAAGAATATCTGGTCCCCTAAAGCCTTGACAGCTTTCTGGGAATTGGGCAGTTCTTCCTCTATGTCTTCTAGAAGAATTCCTCCTAAGCCTCGCTGGTCATGCTTATCTATGAGCAGAAGCAGAGCCTTCTTATCTTCTACTCAATGGAATACTACCTTGCGGTGAAAAATAAAAAGAAGAAGAAGAAGAAGGAATTCTTGCCATTTGAAACAGCATGGGTTGGAACTGGAGAGCATTATGCAAAGTGAAATTAGCCAGTCAGAGAAAAATGAATACCACGTGATCTCATTCATTTGTGGAATATAGAGAACAACATAGACTGACGAACAGGGACAGATCCATATATATCTAAATGAGGTGAGTACTACAGGGACAACAAGGGCGGATTCATTTTCTCTTTTTTTTGTTTTTGGAATTGAATGTGTTGGGGGAGACATCCGTTAATAAAACGAAATGTAATGCAATAAGATAAAATGGAAGGTGTCAATACATAAGAAGCTTTGTTATGTGGATAAAACAGGTCCGCATGCTAACCTGACCCACTCCCGGAAAGCCAGGCCTGGCCTTGCAAACTCAGACAACTAACGTGATCAACCAGGATGTTCTTAAATTAAAGACTTTTTAAAGTAGAAAGCAGGGTATAGTGAGTGGGTAGTCACGCCCTAGGCCGGGTGTCTTCCCTCAGAGAGATCATCTTTGAACTTACTGGTATCTGAGCCTATTGTTTTTCTATGCCTCTAGGATCACATGAATTTGGACTCATGAATGCCATAGTAACAAGTCACTTTCCTTTTTCCAATGCCCTCAGGGCACAGCCGAAGGTCGCAGGGTAGAGACCACAAATTCCCTCATTCCTAGTGATATATATATATATTTTTTTTTTTTAAAGTAAGGGACACATGAATAAACAAGTGGAAAATCAATTTTCTCCCTGTCCCTCTCCCTCTCCCTCTCCCTCTCCCTTCCTCTCTCTTTTTAAACAACAACAGCAAAATCAGTGCTTAGAGTGTCAGCCTGTGGACCTCGAAGCCTCCCGGGTTCGATTCGGGTCAAGGGCACATGCCCGGGTTGTGGGCTAGATCCCCAGTGTGGGTCTGCAGGATGCAGCTGACCAGTGATTCTCTCTCATCGTGGATGTTCTATTGCTCTCTCCCTCTCCCTTCCTCTCTGAAATCAGTAAAGATATATTTTAAAACACACACACACACACACACACACACAAACACACACACACCAAAAACACAAAGGTATTGATCCACCTCCGTATAGTAAAAAGTGTACTTGTACAATGTTTTGGACTTGCATTTTGTGCTATCCAAACGGGGAAGTTAACATGCCGGATTTGGGGTGGCGGGGAGAGTATAAAAGAGAGGGATTGACCTTTGCCGTTTCAAAATGGCGGCTGCCACCCTAACTAGGTTTGGCTCAGTGGACAGAGCACCATCCTGCGGACTAAAGGGTCCCAGGTTCGACTCTGGTCAAGGGCATATACCTTGATTGTGCGCACATCCCCAGTAGGAGGTGTGCGCGAGGCAGCTGAATGAGGTTTCTCTATCTCTGAGGTTTCTAATTTTCTATCCCTCTCCCTTCCACTCTGTTAAAAAATCAATCAATAATATTTAAGAAACAAAATGGCGGCTGCCAAGTTACTGGAGCCAAAAGAGCGGACAGTATGCCACAGTCACCCACATCACGGGACAGTGCATGGATACTAAGGTAGAGATCCACCTCATGCGCCAAATCCACCTTTCCAGATGGTGACACCGTCTGCAACTTCAACGAGCTCTCCAGCGTGGTCCAATTGATTGACGAGCAGATGAGCAGCAGCAGCAGCAGCAGCAGCAGCAGCAGCAAGAACACGGGACTGAGGAGAGCCAGGGCCATGGCTGGCAGGGCCCTGCCCAACCCAGCGTCAGGGAGTCCAGGGCTGCAGCTTCAGAGGAGTAGCCTGTTCCATTTGTTCTGCATGTAGGTGTGGGCTCAAGAAATCAGTTTAAAAAAAAAACCTCCTTAGAAATGACATTGATACAGCAGCGCAGGGGAGTGGGCCTTCTGTGTGCCACATTTCCCGCGCCCGAACCTGCAGCATGTGTTTCTATAGCGTGGAAACATATTACTGTTAACTTACCTACCTTCGTCTTCGCCAGGCGCCGCCCTGGAGTCTCCATCCTGTTCAATGAGAACCACTTCGTGTTCATCTGGCTGGAGGCAAAATACTTCATCCTGTTTGGCAGAGTCCAGAACACCTTCCAAAATGTGGAGGCACCATCCCCGCAGGCCTTCCTGCAGATGCTCTTGAACATACAGTCCGGAACTCCAGGGAGGAGCAGCTTGCATGCACTTTGAAGATTTGACCTTCTGACCTGGTTTAAAACACACACACACAAACACACACACAAACACACACACACACAATAAACCTCTTTTTAAAATTGAAAAAAAATCTTATAAAAAAATAAACTCCTTAGAAATGACATTGATACAGCCTTTCAATGCGTAGACTCTTAGGCAAGCCCATGTGGCCAGGCCCAGACTTGGTCCCTTGGCGGGGGGCCTGACCATTCATCCAGAGAGGGCGTCGTGGGGCTGAGGGGGGGGTGGAGGGGGGTATAGACCATATGGCCCAGACCAAGCAGGGCCAAAGAGCCCTTCCTACCCTCTGCTGGTCGAGAAGCACCAATCCAAGCCACCATCCTGCCGCCACCACTGGGGAAGGCAGAGCCAGGTGTCCGGACCTCCCAGGTGTGCATAGACCCCAGGGGTAGGGGAATGTCCAGCCGGGGGCGCTGTCTGCAAGAAGGCAGTTGTGTGGGTGTGTGTGTGGCAGTAGGGGTGACGGGGCGGGGGGAGAAGAGGGGTGCTCTCAGATGCTATCCCACAATGGAAATCCACCAATTTGCCTGAGTGGCCGCGGATATACACACATGGAGCACAATGTCGGGCACCGAGATTTCTGCCGAGTGGCCCGCCTCTAGAAGATTCACTGTGGCTTTTTGTTGGGTGGCTCGGGCCTGTGGCTGAGATTTGATGCTCAGCTGAGATAATGATCCCACCTACAGTACAACTGACCTCCTTCGCTTCAATGGTTTCAAAAAACCGATGTCATAGGGCACATCTGAAGGAAGGCATCCTATTCAATTCCTAAAGTCGCCATGTCCCTCTGCCACCAAAGAAGGGGGTTACAAGAACAGAAAGGAATCCCCTGAGAGTCCAGATGCCAGGAGTCACAAATCAAGGTGGCCGTGGGACCCCTTTCCATCTGGGGGCTCTGGGGAGCTCCTCACCTGCCTCCACCAGCTGCTGGTGGCCTCTGGCATCCTGCTCTCAGAGCTAATATACAAAAGCATACACATTTTATTCACCTCAACTTCAGCCTCTGCCTCCCATAACCTCCAAGGCCCACTGCGTTCGGTGTTTTTGCGTCTCCGGTCTCCCCCTTTCCGCACATCTCCCTCGCGGCCTCCTTTGGAGGAATCAACACCAGGCATCGCAGCCACGTTCAGCAGAAGGAGAGAGAGAGAGAGAGAGAGAGAGAGAGAGAGAGAGAGAGAGAAAGAGTGATAACATGAGTTGGTTGCCTCCCACCAAAGCACTCCTCTGCCCAGAGCCAGGATAGAACCTGGTCAGTGCAACCACGCGTGTCCATTGAAACCACGCGTGTGCCGTTGACCAGGATTCCCTTGCGACCCCGAATGGAACCCTCAGCTTTCCATTGCATGATAGGACCTCTCACCTACTGAGCCACACCTGCAGGGCTCCGTTTTGTCTTTCAATTGAATCTTGTCATCTGTTTATACTGGAAGAGCTTATCGCCAGTTAAGGGTGCTTGCAATGTTATGGTTTACTGATTGTTTTGAATTCCTTTCTCACATTTCTCGCGTGCCTCCCATAGACTTTCATTGTGTGGTTACCTGGAGGTTGAAAATCCAAGAGAAACACACACACACACACACACACACCAAACCACCCGCAAGGTGCAAGGTCAAGGCCTACCTCACACAACACTCCATCACTGCTAGATGTATTCAAGGACAGTTGACAACTTGGATAGCAGAGACAGTGAAAAGGGCTTCTATAGACTTACATGTCAATTTTCAAATGAAGCACGTGGTTAAGGTCATTTTTAATTTTAAGTTGTTTTTTTCTTTTTTTTTTTTTTAGTAAGGGCATCCGTTTGCCACGGATGGAAAGCACAGACAGATATGTGACAGGCAACGATAAGCACTGAAATAGTCCTTAAAATCCAGAAATTCTACTGATTAAAAAAATACAAATGGGACCGAAGTTTGTAACCATTCATTGCCGAGAAATAGAATCAATTGCAATGAATGACGAGAAATGAGCAAAGAAATAATAAAAACACCCCCCCCCAACACTCTTCACGGGTCCTGGGTCCGAGGAGTCCGCACAAGAGGCAACGGTGAAGCACGCCAGGCATCGCAGCCAGGTTCAGGAGAACGTTTCCTTGAGATGCTTTTGGTGAATGCCACCTGAAGGGCGGACCCGTGCGGGGGCCTAGCCTGGGGCATGAGCGTCCCCACACTAAACCTGACCTCCAATGAGTGACTGCGATTCAGTCCTCGGGTCGGCTGATTGGTGGGTCTCTGGCTCCTCCCACCAAGCTCTCCGGCTATAAAATGGAGCAAGTTGAGCGGCCCAGGGCCTTCTGTTCGCAGAGCTTCTCAGCCCTGGGAGATTCGTCGCCTTCCTTGCTCTCCAAGGCAGCTTTCAGAGGAGCGATCTCGCAAAGACCCGGTCCCGGGACATAGAGGCCGCTGGAGTACCTGTCTAGAACTTGGCTAGGCCGCTGATCAAGTGGACTTGCCCCACCGCACATGACGGGTGTGGGCGCCAGACCCCTCACCGAGCCAGCCCCCCCAGTTGCAGACAGTGAGTGGCACTCGCCCTCTGCCATTCTCCAGAAGCACCGCCCGCAGCGCCACTGGGATGTTAGGCAGCCGACTCCTCAGCCCCAGCTCCCATGCTGCGCGCCAGTGTGAACCGGCCTCCTCAGGACCCCGGCCCGCCAAGCGCTGCCGAATTGAGGAGCCCGCGGGCCCTGAAGATGGAATGGCGCCCAGCCTGCAAGGTCCCCGGTGCCCTGGGCCGCAGAATCGCTCACCTCAGAGCTGGTCGTGGCTGAAGGCTGTGCCCTGCCTAGCGTCAACCCGGTCCTGGAGCCCCAACCCGAGCCCTAGCCCATGTCGGTCCTGCCAGTGGCTCTGGTCCCAGAGGCGCGCTTGGGCTTGGGAGAGGGGGCGCACTCGCCCGTCGGCCTGGAACCCGGCGCTCTCCTGGATGATGCCCCCGTGGGAGCCGTCACCTTCCAGCAGGAATTCTTCTGCACATCAGCCCCACACATCGCCCTCCCAGTAGAGGCCTCCCACCAGGACGAGGAGGTGTCGGCCTGGTTCCAGCCTCCCTTGATGCTCCCTGCAGGCTAGCTCACTGGAACCCGGTCAGACAGCCCCCCGCTCCCTCACGGCCCCTCGAGCCCCGACGCCTAGTCCAGAGAGACACGAGCCTGGGCCCTACTCCAACCTGAGCTTCAACCTGTGGGAGCCCTTCCCCAGCTCACCGCTCCAAACTCTACCTCCGTCCCCCAGCCCCAGTCCAGGTCTTCGTGTGCGCCGGCCCTGGCGGCGCGCTCTGGGGCCTGCTCCCAAGGCCAGGAAATGCCTGTTTTAGGAATGAACGGGATGCAATCCCTTCTCATGGGGCTGAGGACCAGGAGAAGGGATTCTGATAGCTGTTGTGAGTTTGCCACACATCTGAAAACAATGAATAAAGACAGAAGTCCGGGCGTGCATGGAGCTGGGCCAGGACGTCGTCTTGCTCTGCTTACCGAGGGGGAGCTGGCGGGGTCGTGTGTCCAACGAGGGAGTTGGAAGAAAGAAAGAAAGAAAGAAAGAGGGGGAGCTGGCGGGGTCGTGTGTCCAACGAGGGAGTTGGAAGAAAGAAAGAAAGAAGAAAGAAAGAAAGAAAGAAAGAAAGAAGAAAGAAAGGAAGAAAGAAAGAAAGAAAAAGAAAGAAAGAAAGAAAGAAAGAAAAAGAAAGAAAGAGAAAGAGGAAGAGAGAGAGAGAAAGAGAGAGAAGGCAGGGCACACCCGGTCGGTCGCCGCCAGTGGTGTGGTTTGTAGTTTCCAGCCAGAAACCCCACTGTGGTCCACTTCAGTCCACCTAATACCTTTCCTGGGTCCACTTCAGTCCACCTAATACCTTTCCTGGCTGGGGAGAGTTCCTTTGGATCACAAGGACAAACCCAAAGTTCTACACGACAAAGCCGTCCATAGTGTCCAAGTGACTTGACCTGCATTTTTCATGTCTGCGAAAGAAGTTTCCATTTGAGGTACAGGTACTGCTTTGTGTTATTTATAATGGATGTACCTCCATCCAAAGTGCTAGTATGGCGATCCACTCCCTTCCATTCACACCCCTCTGTCTGCCGACTGCGCAAGCGCTGTCCCTGATTTTTGCTCCGCCCTGTGACAACAACCGACCAGCCCGGCCCTCTGGCCGACCTCGCTTTGAGGCTTATAAAAGCGGTCACGAGGAAGGTGGCGCATGACAAGGACAGGTTGCATCGTCATCATGTCATCACCAGGGTGGTGAGAACGCAGGGTCGGGAACTGGGAGGTGGGGGTGGGGGGTGCGGGAGGGGAGCGTTTGAAAGCTTCATATTCTCTCTCTCTCTCTCTCTCTCTCTCTCTCTCTCTCTCTCTCTCTCTCGTTTCCACCTAGCAGTCAAGAAGGACAGACACTCGCACGATGCGGATGAAGGACTGTCAGTTAGACTTTGAAATTTCCTCCGCGAGTGAATATGGGGTGACTTAGGAATTTCCTTTCAGTGAACACGCCCCGCACTGTGCCGCGGCCTCCGCCAATGCCGCCAATGCCGCCTGGAAACATCCCTAAAGGGTTGAAGCGTTGATAGGAATAGAAACAGGACGGGTAAGCATTGCAACGTGTTTTCTGGGGTTTTGCTTGAGAGACCCATAAATGTATAACGCTGTGATAAGCCGGGCTGTACATATAAATGAATGAATGAATGAATGAATGAATAAATTAAATAAATAAATAAATAAATAAATAAATAAAACTCTGAAAAAGACCGGTTTTGTGCCGAGTCATTTTCGGGATTCATTTTACCGGTTGCTGTTTTCACCTTGGCCATAATCACCCGAAAAGGTGTGGGTGGGAAAAACAAACAGACAAACAAACAAACGAACGAACAAACAAAATAACTCGTTCCCTCCGATAAAACAACAACAACAAAATACCCTCCTCAGAAAAAGAAGTTTGATCCCGCCTTTCCAATTTCTGAGGCTTTGGCAAGCCCAGGTGGCCAGGCCTGGACTTGGTCTCTGGGAGGGGGCCTAACCATCTATCCACAGAGTGAGCGGGGTGGGGGGAGGGTTGGGGGTGAGGGTGCGAGGCGGGGGGGTGGGCGCGGGCGGGGTGTCGATCAGATGGAGAGGCCAGGACGTCATCTTTGGCTGTGGATTACAGAATTTGGGTGGACTGGGGCAGGGGCCGAAGAGCCCGCCCCGCCCTCTGCTGGTCGAGAAGCGTCACCGCAAGCCCCCCTCCTGCAACTGCCTGTGGGGAAAGCACAGACAGGTGACTGGACTTCCCCATTTCTGGCTAGACCCGAGGCGGGAAGGACGTGAAGGGGGCGTTGTCTTTGAGAAGGCAGGGGCTGAAGGGTGTTCATGGATGGCGACGGACCGTTCAAAGCAAGGAGTGTCCGTGCGTGACTGCGGATGTACACGCACAGACGCACACGCTCGCGCGAGCGCACACACAAACTCCCACACCCACACCCACACCCACACACCTATCCCTCCCGCCTCCAACCCCCTCCCCCGCCCCCCACGTCCCCCCCGCCACACACACACACACACACACACACACACACAAGAGCACAAAGTCCCATTAACAAGATATCTGCCGAGTGAGGCACGCCTAGGAGACTTTCCGTGGCTTTGTTTCCTTTTGGCCCGTCCTGGGCCCACCGCAGCCCGTCTAAGTATGTATTGTCCCCTCTTCCACCAAGAAAAAACGCTGATGCCGTCCAGCAAGGCGTGGAGACAGAGCCCTGCAGGCCTCCTTGGGCACCTGCCCTGTCTCCCAAGTCCTCCCCCAAGCCCCGTGAATTGCTTGGGCGGGCCAGTGGCGCCCTCTCCTGGTCCTGCAGTGCAAATGCAAGCCTCCTCCCCTCAACTTGAGGCCCAGCTGGTGACTTTGGTCCTGGGGGCGGCTGATTGGTCGAGCGGGCGGCTGATTTGGCTCCTCCCACCAGCTCTGGGGCTATAAAAGAACTCAGAGGTGGAGCCCAAACTACAGTCATTTCAAGGAACATCAGACTCCACTCTCCTGTCAGGGACCTGAGCTTTGTGGCACAACCATGATGCCAAACATGATCTGACATGGTCAGAAATGAAACCCAATCACAAGCAGGACATATTGTGCAGAATTTTATTAGTATGGGATAAAAAGTATATGCAGCGGAATTTAATAAATCATTTCATACAGCATAATACATAAAATAAAATGAAATAAAATAAAATCACCCCCCCAACAAGTCCTGATGAGTCTTCCCGGTGTTCAATGATGCCGCCGCGAGAAGGGGGTGAATCCTCCGAGTCCAGGGAATGCGATGGGAAAAGAACCAGGAAGCCGCGAGTCGCGGGTGTGCACACTCCGAAAGTTCGCCCAGTACTGCGGGCGCCAGAGCACGCTGCCAGGAGGAGCGTGGAGGCTGGGCTGGGTCCTTGGGCAGGTTGTGGGCAGCAGCTCTTCAGTGGGTCCCGCACCAGCAGCGGCTACTGCGCTCCCAGCGCTGTGAATGGGCAGCGAGGTCACGTGCGCCCTAATGGGCTCAGCCTGGCCCTCCCACGCAGCGGCCCAGGCCCGCAGCCAGGCTCATGCGCACTGGACACCAAAGGCTGCTGGCGGGAGGGGGCCGCGGTGCAGAGCCCAGGCCACCTCCGCAGGGTGGAGGCTTAGAGGTTCGACAACTCTGCAGGGGAGCAACTGGCGGCGGAGACGCACTGACTGGCGCTCCTCGCACCCGTGTGGGCGCACACCCTGGTCCCCTCTGGTCCCGCGGCATCTGCAGGACTTGGCGGGGACACACTCCCTGGGAGATCCAGTAACTGGAAGAGGTCCACGTCGCTGTGACCCACAAAGTCGTACCAGGGCCTAGGGGAGAAGAAGGGAGCCTCCGAGAAGCAATCGGCTGAGAGCAGGTCTGTGAAATCAGGGTCTGACGAGACATCCCCGGCGTTGTCCGGGCCCTGCGGCTAGAGTGTGGCCTCGGATGAAGCTCCAGTTGGAGTTGGACTTGGAGTTGGAGCTGGATCTAGAGCTGCAGTTGGAGCTGCAGCTGAAGAAGGAGCTGGATCTAGATGTGGAGCTGGATCTGGAGCTGGATATGGGGCTGGGGCTGGAGCTGGAGCAGTGGCAGAGGTGACCATGCGCTGAATGCCTTGTGCAAGGTTGCAGCAGGCCTGGCTGTAGCTGGAGGCGCTGGGATCTGCTGCTGGGAAGACTTGCAAGGGTCTGTGCGGAGGAAGGCTGCCGAAACCAAGGCCTCCGTGGTGTACGGGGGCGGCAGGGAGCGCAGGGCTGGCGGGGAGCACAGGGCCAGCGAGGAGCACAAAGCCAGCCGGGAGCACAGAGGAGCACAAAGCCGGCCGGGAGCACAGGGCCAGTGGGGAGCCCAGGGCCTGCGGGGAGCACTGAGCCGGCTGGGAACACAGGGCCAGCGGGGAACACTGGCTCCTCAGGGCGCACAGGAATGGCGGGCAGCACAGGGCTGGAGGGGAGCAAAGGGCCCTCCTGGGACGCAGGGCCTGCAGGCGAGGGCACGGGCGCAGGCTGAGGGGCGCAGCCTGCCAGTTCCTGGGGCGCAGCCTGGGCTCCCTGGCCTTGCTGCTTGCGCGGTTTCTCTATCTTTGAGGTTTCTAAATGTCTATCCCTCTCCCTTCCACTCTGTTAAAAAATCAATGAAACGTATTTAAAAAACAAAATGGTGGCTGCCAAGTGACTGGAGCCCAAAGAGCGGGAAGTATGCCACGGTCACCCACATCACCGGACAGTGCATGAACTCTAAGGTAGAGATCCACCTCATGCACTGCATCCACCTGCCAGATGGCGAGATCTCCCGCAACTTCATAGAGCTCTCCCGTGTCGTCCAGGAGATTGACAAGGAGATGATCCGGGAGCAGCAAGAGCAGCAAGAACATGGGATTGAGGAAAGACAGGGCCTCGGCTGGCAGAGGTCGGGTTGACTGGGCCAGGGACCTGGGCCAAAGAGCTAAAAATACAAAGCCCTACACATTTTATTCACATCCACCTCAGCCTCTGCCTCCCATAACCTCCAAGGGCCGCTACGTTGGGTGTGTTTTCGACTGTGGTCCCCCCCTCCCGCCTCCCCCCTCCCCTCTCCCGCACACCGCGCCCCCTCCCTTCGAATGCAAATGGGACTGACAGGGTTATTTGTCGAGAGATAGAATCAATTGCAATGAATGAGCACAGAAATGAGAAGAAAAATAAATGAACAAGTGAATAAATAAATAAATAAATAACCTAAAGTAAAATAAGACCCCCCAGCACTCGTTTCACGGGTCCCGGGTCGGAGGAGCCTGCCCAAGAGGCGCAGGTCAAGCGCCCCAGGCATCGCAGCCACGTTCAGGAGAACGTTTCCTTGAGATGCGACACCTGCCCCGCCCTACTGTTGGCGTTGCCCAAACAGTGACGCTTCATTCCTGGGAGCGGCTGATTGGTGGGTCTCTCTCTCTCTGGGTCCTCCCACCACGCGCTGGCGCTATAAAAGAAAGCAGGGTTCCTCTTGGCAGAGCTTTCCCAGCCCTAGGCTTGTGGTCGCGGTGGTCATCCTCGTTCTCCAAGGGAGATTTCGGGGCAGAGATCTCGCCGAGACCCGGTCCCGGGACATAGGCGCTGCCGCTGGAGCACCTGGCAAGAACCTGGCTAGGTTGCTGATCAACTGACCGCACTGTCTCCGTGTCATTTCTTCTTCGCCGACTCCGTCCGCACGTTTGGGAACCCCTGCACCTGCTGGGCTTCGGCCCCCACAACACGCGCCGCTGCGAAGATGTCTCCTACACGGCCACGCTTCAGTGTAGCCGAAGCGCGGACGCGGTTTACCAAGTCTACCAGAGAAGCCCTGAACAACAAAAATATCAAGCCATTGTTGAATACCTTCAGCCAGTTACCTGGAACTGAAGACGAAAAGAAATGTACCCTTGACCAAGCTTTCAGAGGTGTCCTGCAAGAAGAAATGATCAATCACTCGTCGTGTGAAAATGTGTTAGCTATTATTTCTCTTGCTATTGGGGGAGTCACTGAAGGGATTTGCACCGCGGCGACACCTGCTGTCTTGTTGGCAGACGCTTTGGAATGTCTGCCTTTGGAACAGTGTGACACAATATTCTCGTTTGTGGAAAAAAATGTTGCTACTTGGAAGTCTGCTAGAACCTGGCTAGGCTGCTGATCAAGTGGACTTGCCCCCTGCACCAGACAGGTTTGGGCGCCAGACGCTTCACCAAGCCGCCCCCCCCCCCAGTTGCAGACAGTGAGTGACACTCGCCCTCTGCTATTCTCCAGAAGCACAGTCCGTAGCGCCACTGGGATGTTAGGTAGCCGCCTCCTCAGCCCCAGCCTCCATGTTGCGCCCCAGTGTGAACCGGCCTCGGGACTACCCCGGCCGCCAAGCGCTGCGGTATTGAGAAGCCTGCGGGCCCTGAAGATGGGATGGCGCCCAGCCTGCAAGGCCCCCTGGTGCCCTGGGCCGCAGATGCGCTCACCTCAGTGCTGGTCGTGGCTGAAGGTTGTGCCCTGCATAGAGTCAACTCAGTGCTGGAGCCCCAACCCGAGCCCGAGCCCACGTTGGTCCCGCCAGTGTCTCTGGTCCCTGAGGCAGGCTTGGGCTCGGTAGAGGGGGCGCTCTCGCCCGTCGGCCTGGAACCAGGCGCTCTCCTGCATGCTCCCGGGGGAGCCGTCACCATCCAGCAGGAATTCTTCTGCTCCTCAGTCCCACACCGCCAAGCGCTGCTGAATGATTGGTAGAATCAACATCATTAAATTCTATAAATTCAACGCATTTCTCATTAAAATACCAAGGGCATATTTCACAGACCTAGAACCAACTCTCAGACCTAGAACCAACTCTTCAAAAATTCATCTGGAAGAAAAAACGATCCTGAGAAGAACAAAGTAGGTGGGATCTCAATGCCAGATATCAAGCTATATTAGAAAGCCACTGTTCTCAAAACTGCCTGGTACTGGCACAAGAACAGACATATAGATCAATGGAATAGAATAGAGAGCCCAGAAATCATCCCCAACCAATACACTCAATTAATATTTGACAAAGGAGGCAAGAACATACAATGGAGTCAAGATAGTCTCTTCAATAAATGGTGTTGGGAAAATTGGACAGATACATGCAAGAAAATGAAACTAGACCACCAACTTACACCATACACAAAAATAAACTGAAAATGGATATAGGACTTAAATATACAATGGGAAACCTTAAAAATACTAGAAGAATCCAAAGGCAACAAAATCTCAGACATATGCCGAAACAATTTCTTCACTGATACTGATCCTAGGGCATTGGAAAATAAAGAGAAAATAAACAAATGGGACTACATCAAAATAAAAATTTTCTGCACAGCTAAAGAAACCATCAACAAAACAACAAGAAAGCCCACTACATGGGAGAATATATTTGCCAACATTATATCTGATAAGCACCTATTCTCCAACATTTATAGGGAACTCATACAACTTAACAAAAGGAAGATAAACAATCCAATCAAAAATTGGGCAAAGGACCTAAATAGACACCTTTTAAAAGAGGACATTCAGAAAGCCAAGAGACATATGAAAATATGCTCAAAATCGCTAATCATCCGAGAGATGCAAATCAAAACAACAATGATGTACCATCTCACACCTGTCAGAATGGCTATCATCAGCAAATCAACAAATGACAAGTGCTGGAGAGGATGTGGAGAAAAAGGAACACTTGTGCACTTCTGGTGGGAATGCAGACTGGTGCAGCCACTATGGAAGACAGTATGGAGTTTTCTCAAAAAACTGGAAATGCAACTCCCGTTTGACCCTGTGATCCCACTTCTAGGAATATATCCCAAGAAACCAGAAACACCAACCAGAAAGGATATATGCACCCATATGTTCATAGCAGCACAATTCACCATAGCTAAGATTTGGAAACAGCCTAAGTGCCCATCAGTAGATGAATGGATTAGAAACCTCTGGTACATCTGCACGATGGAATACTATGCTGCTGTAAAAAAGAAGGAACTCTTACCTTTTGCAACAGTATGGATGGAACTGAAGAGCATTATGCTAAGTGAAATAAGCCAGTCAATGAAGGAAAAATACCACATGATCTCAGTCATTCATGGATAATAGAGTCCATTATAAACTTTTGAACAATAATAGATACAGAGGCAGAGTTGCCTCAAACAAACTGTAAAACTACAGCAGGAAGGCCGGGGAGGGTGGGGGGGCAAAAGGGGGGGTAATAGATCAACCAAAGGAATTGTATGCATGCATATAAGCATAACCAATGGACATAAGACACTGGGAGGTAGGGGAGGCCAGGGCATTGTCAAGGAAATGGGCAAAAAACGGAGACATATGTAATACTCTCAGTAATAATTTAAGCAATAACAAAATTATTTTTAAAAAAAGAATAGACCTTCCTTAGTATAAGCCACTGAAGCTTTGGGAATGTTTGTTACTCACCATAACATCTAGCCCAGCGTTTCTCAACCTGTGGGTCATGACCATATTGGGGCTTGAACGACATAATCATTTCACAGGGGTTGCTGAAGACCATCGGAAAACACATGTGTAATTACATATTGTTCTTGTGATGAATCACTATGCTTTAATTATATTCAATTTGTAACAATGAAAATACATCCTGCATATCAGATATTTACATGACGATTAATAACAGTAGCAAAATTACATTTATGAAGTAGCAACGAAAATTATTTTATGGTTGGGGGTCACCACAACATGAGGAACTCTATTAAAGGGTCACAGCATTAGGAAGGTTGAGAACCACTGATCTAGCTGGTCCTAATGGGTGTGATTTAACAATTCTACTCTCCTGGAGGCAGCAGAGCCTAATGTTTTAAGTCAGATTTCTGTATTAGAAACACTTGGGTTTGCCTACCAGCTCTGCCTTTATTTAACTCTACTATCAGGCAGTTTACATAAAGCCTCTGAGCCTCAATTTGCTCTTCATAAAATCTCAGTTTGCAGAAAGGACTAAATGACATAATAATGCATGTAAAGCACTGAATTCCTGGTCTGGCACATGCAGTAAACATTCGGTAGCTATTAGCTCCGTAGTTCCACAATGTGTACTGAATACAAACATTCTAACATTGTATGAAGGGTTAACCTTTTGTTCTTTGTAGCATTTCAAATGTTGTTTTTAAACAAATAAAATTGTACTGTATATATTCTCTCATAGCCTGATTTGTCTCTTAAAAATGTCATATTTTTTAAGAGCTGGAATAGCCCAGAGGATTTAGAATCTTCCCATGCACAGAAAGGTTTCTGGTGAAATTATTCATGAGGCACAGCCTAGTACCTCTGAAATAGGCACTGTTCTCAGGAATCTGGCTGGATTCCCAATGGGAGGGTGAGGGGTTGACAGAAGGCAGCTGATCCATGTTTATATTTTCCCTGTCCCATCCTATCTCTTAAAAAACAAATTAACAAAAAAATAAGTTGGAGACAACAAACCCCAGAAACTACCACTGGCCACCCGATCCTAATGTTGTCATTTCCCAGCAACATTCTGGCTTCCAAACACCTATATTCTCAATGGTCAGTGAGTGACTGGGATCCTATTTACACCTGGGAGGCCTGGAAAGGTATATTACCCAAAGGGCTATGCCCCTAATGATGGCTGGGTTTAACCAATGAAAAACCAGGAGAGGCATATTATCCAGGTGTACATGGTTGAGGGTGGGAGTTCCTGCATCTACCTGGTGGTCATATTAACCTCTTGGTCTGTTCACAGAGAGTGAGGCTTCCCAGCGCCAGGTCTCCAGAAGGACAAGGCATCAGAGGCAGTATCCCCCTATGAAGGGGTGTGTCTGAGGTTTGCTGAGCCCCAACACGCCAGAATTTGGGCTTTTGTGACTCCTGGACACCTCTCTGCTTACAGAGTTCGACGATGCCTCATTGAGTTAACCCTCCAGCCTGGTGTGTGGGCACTCTGGGGTCCTGCAGTCCCAGTCCCACTGCCAGGAACAGTGAGTTCATGTGTAGCAAAAGGTGTGATGGGGAAAGAGGTTAATAGGTTACAATACCTCCATGTGAGGACATGATTGTGTGACTGAACTAGGAGGATTTGGGAAACGTAGGACTTGTTTTGTGTATATAGGCAACAAAGAAGATGAGGCAGAGTTTTGCACAAGGAGTTTTACTTTCATTCTCAGGAATCTGTGGACATGAAAGGTCCTGACGAAAAGAGGGACATTGTGTGAGGTAGTTCTGTAAACTTTTCCCAAAGAAGCTCAGAAGAGGAACAGACTAGAAGAGAGATGATAGTAGCTGGGGACAGGTGGCAAAAGTCCTATAAAAGATAAGGTAACTGGAAAGATTGTGCACTGAGGACTGAGTCTTGAAGGAATGTGGTCATCTCCAAGACACATTGGCCTAACGACTGGGAAACGGTACTGAGCAGTCTGAGCCCATGGATCCTGGGGTTGGTGGCCAGAGTCTCAACAGATCTTTCTCTGAACACAGATTCCTGCAAATGCAGAGTGCTTTAAGGGTTCTGTTTTGTGGAACTCATATCAGGGCCTCACACTCTTACAACTTCTGTGATAGTGGTATCCTAGGATTGTCTTGCCTCTGTTCTAGCCCTTATAGTGGGGACCTTGATGAGACACCAAGCCCAGAATTCTAAGTACATGTCTAAGGTTGTCTGAAATGACACCTGTTTTTGGCAAACAATGGAATAAGATGTGAGTAGACCTTCCAGTCACAGGTTCCTTTATGTGCAAAGGCTTAGAGTGAAGACTGAGCTCATTCAGGAACCAACCGGCATCCACAGGCTGGTGCTCTATCCACTGAGCCAAACCAGCTGGGGCTTGTGTCCATTTTTTAAAATAGGAACTGGTGACAATTGAACAGGAATGAGGTCTAGAGGAGCTTGTGAAACCTTTGGAGTCTGGTCTGCAGGTGATGGGAGTAATGGAAGATTTGGAGCAGCAGAGGCAGGTGATCTGACCCAGGTCTAATTAGACGTCCTGTGGCTGAAGCATAACAAACCATATTGCTGTGAGGGAGGTGGTAGAAAGTCTAGACTGGAGGTTGCTGTGGTGGGCATGATGGTAAGTGGCCCATGATGGTGAATGTGGGGGTGAAATAAGCTTTTGTTTTCTGGATTGGTGTTTTATGTGTGGCCAACTGGATTTTCTAATTTTGAGTCTGAGAGAGAGGTAAGAGCCAGGAATGACTTGAAAGTTTGAATTTGGCAGCTGCATGTATGGAAGCACTATCAACTGAGATGCAGATATTCAGAGTAGAAGTGTAATGTTCATTGGGAATACAAAATTGTTATTTTTTATCTGTTTTGGTGTGCGATATTTCAGAGAGCACTTCATAAGCATCTGGAACTCTGAGGAGAAGTTCAGGTTGAAAATTTCTTTAAAGTTGGAAGTGCAGTGACCAGAGTAGAGTTGTAGATCATCTTTTTAAAAACTTTTTTTCTGTTTAATTGGAGAGCAAAGAGAAATTAAAACAAGATGAGACAGCAGCTGTTGCATCTTTGCTTGTGAATCACACACCAGGATTGTGTTGAGAGCCTTTTTGTGGTCAGTAGTCTGACTGATTTACATACAGGAATGAGTGGACATATGTGAGATACACTGGACCTGGGAGAGAGGGCCATAGGTGATGGGACTTGAGTGCTGAAGGCTGTGACTGGTGAAGGGACATCAAGTGCAGCACCAGAAGAGGTAGGCTCTGGATATCTGAGATTTGATGTGGATCTCAATAGGAGAGGTTGTGGCTTTTTTTTTGGAGGGCAGTTACAGTGATCAATAGGAATGAGAGAGCATATATCAGTGTCATCTTGGCTAGTGTTGGGAAGGTTGAAGGGTAAGAGAGAAATACATTACTGAAGGGGTGAATTAGAGTATTGGAAAAGAAGATGATTAAGAAAAATGGTCCAAGTCATGACGTATTTGTGTTACCTTTGGCATTATGCCTCTGGGAATGAAGCTATGTGAAAGAAGTGTTGTTCAAAGAGTTATGTGTGGCAGGAAGTGCAAATTGATGGCCTCAGCAACCTAAGCTTGGTTTCAAAAGGGTAAAGTCTGATGCCAAAATTTACAGGGAATTGGGATGAGATTCTAGGGAACAACAGGGTTATTGCCTGAGAGAACAGTGTCAAATCACTCACATTCTCATTATGGACAACATCAATCCATATCCTATGTTCATGACACCCACTGTATTGAAAGGCGTAGTGTGTACAACATTTTTGTACTAGAGAGCAGGTAGGATCTATATGCTCTTTGCCCTTATTGTCATGGGAAGACACTGCATCAGTAGGAGTATAAGGAGTGAGTGTATTTGATGAAACAAAGGCCAGATATCTTCTCTGTAGTCAGAAGTCTAGGGAGCAGATGGATATGGAAGTTGGGGTGTATGATAAATGTAAAATCCTAAGAGAGAAGCTGATAATGGACTGAACTGTCCCCATTATAACAGGATATGAACTTTGAGGATGTGGCCATTGCCTTCTCTCCAGGGGAATGGAGAATTCTTGATGAGGCTCAGAGAATTCTGTACTGCAAAGTGATGCTGGAAGTATTTGCACTTGGATCATCTGTAGGTAAGACCCTCACATATATCCTAATGGACTGAGGTGATGGCATCTCTTCCTTGATATTCCACCTGTAGCTTCCTCTTTCCTACATCCAGACCATGGGCTCTGCAAATTTTCCTCACTCTCATGTGCAATGTGCTATGGATGCCAGTGCTGAGCTATGTGGTAGCCCTGAGAAATAAACTCCACAAACTTCTTTAACACTATTTTCCTCAGAAAGTGCAGGATGTGTCTGGGAGCCAGGCATCTTACAGGCAGCTTAATGGGCCCCACTTGCTGTTTCTATCCCTGGGAGAGTGACTATTTCTAGATCCA
This sequence comes from Myotis lucifugus, assembly GCF_000147115.1. NCBI lineage: Eukaryota > Metazoa > Chordata > Mammalia > Chiroptera > Vespertilionidae > Myotis > Myotis lucifugus. Next base: position 39,451 of record NW_005872051.1, read on the forward strand.
TGGTTTCCACTTCTGCACCTTTCCTCTAGATAAAGGTTCTGGGTGGCTGCCTGTGCCAGGTTATGTTCTTTACTTACATGAACCATGGCCTGTTCTTGTAAGACCCTCATTCAATTGGTGTTTGTAATATTACCTTCCCTGTATACTATTCCAAGTGTATTTTCTCTGGACCAAGGCTGGATGTTGACCTCTGTCATCTTTCATTAATACTTGGAATATTTCGGCTTTATGTATTTGTAGAGAAGTTGGTACAGGGAGAACCCTAGTTTTTTTCACAGGGTGAACATGCAGGATGGTCTCATAAGAGGCCTGGCCCAGCTGAGTGGAAACTAGCAGAATGTATGACACAAAGGCTGTTTTCAAATTATATCGGGAACCAGATCGATTCCATCACTGCTTGGACGCAGGTGCAATGCCACACCTCATTTTACCTTTCCTTTGAACTACTTTACACTTTCTGATATGTCATTTCACCTGTGATTTCCTAGCATTCTGCCATGTTCACCTTCGTGGCATTTTTACATTACCTGCTATTCTGCACTGCTGCCTCCGCAGTATTCTTCAAGATTGACCTGCACATGTGTTATGAGGTGCACAAACATATTTAAGTAGTCCTAGAAAAAAAGCTACTCGTTTATTGAATTTTTCCTGAGATTAGACATAGACAAAATTCTTCAGAGCTTGCCTATGTCACCTGCAGACAAGCCTTACTGAACATTGTTAGCCTAAGGAAGGGCTGGAAGTCTTACCTCTCTTCCATGTGGTGCTTGCCATCTTTGTTTCATATTCCTGGTGTGGTCTTCCTTCCTTTACAATATTCAGAGGCCCAGAAATTCAAAAAAGCCTCTTATTAATCATTCTTGCATATCTCTTCTTTTCATAAAACTTCATAGAGCCATGGTGTCATGAGCCACACACTTTTGTAATGTTACTTCCCTCTGGCACCACAATCAACATTTTTTCCCTCACCTTTTTTCTGTTTTCAGGTTGTTGGCATAAATAGGATGATGAGGTGGTCTGTTCTAATCAGAGCGTAGCTATAGAAGGAGAGTCACAGGTCAGGGCTTCTAAGACAGCTCCAGAAACCCTGAAGAACCATCCATTTAAGCAGTGTTTCTCGGTGTTTAAAGATATTTTGCATCTGAATGAGTTACAAGCAGCACATTTGGAGCATAAAGACTTCTTCAGTGAGGCATGTGTGAGAGACTTCTGTTTCAGTGCAAACCCTCACCAGCAACGGAGGAATGCTAGGGGAGAGACGTCCTGGAAAGAAGGTATGGACAAGGCCTCATTTGTGACCAGGTGCAGCTTCTACTTATCAGAGGTGCCTTCAAACAGCAGGGTGGTTGGGGAAGACTCCCAAACTCCCTCAGAGCTTCTCCCACACCAGGCAACTCATAACACTGAGGAGCCAAACTGTGGCAGTGAGATTTCACAGGAATTTCTCAGTGGAAAAAGTAATCACCAGTGGGGTGATTGTGAAAACGTGACCAGCTCTATCCTCAAAGTTCTTGAATGTCAGGATGTGTGTTCTGGAGAGTGTGGCAAATGTAGGAAAAATTATAGATGAATCTTTATCCTCATTCGACATAAAAGAGTTGATACTGGAGAAAAGCCATTTGAATGTATCGATTGTGGGAAGTTCTTCAATCAGAGTTCCACCCTCTTTTGACATTAGAGAATTCACACTGGAGAAAAGTCATATGAATGTACATATTGTGGGAAGTACTTCAGTCCGAGTTCCACCCTCATTCAACACCACAGAGTTCACACTGGAGGAAAGCCTTATGAGTGTAGTGAATGTAGGAAATCTTTTACCCGCAATAGTCAGCTCGTTATCCAGAAGAGAGTTCACACTGAAGAAAAACCGTATATGTGAAGTGAATGTGGGAAGTCTTTTAGGGAGCTCCTTATCCACAAGAGAGTTCACAGTGGAGAAAAGCCTTATGTGTGAATGCTGTGAATGTGGGCAATTCTTTAGTCAAAATAGCTTCTTATACACAAGAGAATTCACACTGGAGAAAAGCCTTATGTGTGCAGTGAATGTGGAAAGTCTTTTAGGCAAAATAGTCAGCTCCTTATCCACAAGCCAGTTCACTCTGGGGGAAAAACTTATGAGTGTACAGATTGTGGGAAATATTTTAGCCAAAAATATAGCCTTATGAGACACCTGAGACTTCACACTGGAGAAAAGCCATAAATGTGAAGGGAATGCTTCATTTTTTTTACTCAAATAACAACACTAAAGGAGACTTTATGATACACAGTTGCCTTAATATGATCCCTTTTGATCAGGACATACACTCTGCTAGATTCCTCATAATTTTCACGTACAAGTGAGGCTTCAAGGAGCTACTTGAACTTGCCATTCTGCCCAGGCCTCCTATCCAATTGATGTCACTATGAGTGATTGGGGCTGAAGTGATTTCATCTTTAACACCTGGCTCACCTGAACAGTGTGCATCAGTCACAATCCCTGTGTGCTCTCTTGTGCTTGAATAACTTCTGAATACTTGGGTCTTCATTCCTTTCTCTCTGCCTAGGGAATGGGCCTGATCCAGGGTTTGTCCAGAACACCCATCCTCGGAACAGAAGTGGTATCTCTCTCAGGGAGTTCGTGGTTCTCATGTTATGCTGTGATGATTGGCTTAGGTTCTATTTCACCAATCTGAACACCACTGGCTATGGTTTATGATATTTTGGTAAAGGTGTTTTTCCTTTTGTACCTTTAATTGTGATGGTTCTATTCACTGCCTGCAATGTTTTGAAAGCACTCTGGTGATTTGTCAGCATGTAAATGTGAACCAATATTGCGGGGACATCAAACCTTCAGTTCTTTGGATAGGAGAACATGATGGCAGAAAATCATTCTTCATCCCAAACTGGCTTATTTTGCATTGCTGCCCAAGGTGTTGAAAGGAAGATTGCATAACTTTGTAGTCTTAACTTATATCCTGGTATCTTGGTTATGAGTTAGGTCAATGGTCACCCAGAAGTGGAGGCCTTTGCTGTCCTTCTGTGAAGAATATGAATTATGTTCTTTGTTCACAGTAGGTATTTCTTAATTCTTATCAATGGTGAGGGGAACTCCTCCCCACATACTGCAAAGAAGCCAAGTGCCATGAAGTATGAAATTTCATACTCTTGTGACATTTGTTGTAAGACTCTGAGGTTAAACTACCATTGAGACGGAAACACTGTATTCATAGTGATGAGAGAGACTGGAGTAAATTTTATGGAAAGTGTCTCTTCTGAAAATAAATCCACAAATGTTCCTGGCCTGTGGCTTATGTGACCTTTGTGTACAGATATCCTCAGCAACTCCAAAAATGTTTCCTGTAGCTGCAGTCATTGGCAGAGAAAATAATTTAAAGGATTTGTGGATTCCCCTGGTCTCTGTAAGGTGTTCACCACAAAGTCATTTCTCAATATGTAAGAACTCAAAACTAAAGGAAGGATAATCCTATAATCAATCCCAGGATGTGTCTTTTGTAACTAGTCAGCATTCCTGTTGATTCCATGGCAGTAGTCTTCACTGCTTGCCAACATTTGCTGCCACTGAGGCAAATCTGTTCCTCACAGGAAATGAGCACTGACATGCAAGAAAGTGCACTTTTCTACTGTGTGTTATTTTGTGAGCCTTTACTGAGAGATAAAGCTGTGAAACATCACAATTGAAATAATTTTATCTGTCACTATATTCAAGCTGTGGCATAAGTGGACGTTCAGTTATGAGTACATAAACCACAGTACTTGTGATTTTAAAAAATACCTTTATGTTATTTTATTAGGAAAACAGGAAGGGGGAGAGAGATAAATATACATGAGCTGCCTCTTGCGCACTCCCTACTGGGGCCACAGGTGGGGCTGTGTACTGACCTGAAATTGAACCAGGACGTTTCAGTGTACTGGTTGATACCCACCCAGCTGAGGTACACGGTGAAAGCAGAGTTTATTCCAGTATTTTTTATGTATTATTTTCCATACCAACAATTCTAAACCTACATTCCCACACTCTACATTTTCCTCCTGCCCTTTTATAATCTCTCTTTCTGACTTTCCCAGTCTTCCATGCAATCATTCATTTTCCGTCCTTTACATTAAATTAGTTCATATTATTCATAGTTTTATAGTCACTGTAAGGTGTGTACTTTTAAACAAATACTGGTTTCCTTAATGCTACAGATATTTTGAGACTCAGTACAAATGCTTATGTGAATACTGAATTTTTTTAATGCTGACTAGTATTGTATTCTATGGATCACATCTTCACAGACCTACTACTCAATTGGTGTCACAGCGAGTATTTCTGGCTGAAGAGATTTCACCTCTAACACCTGGCTCACCTGAAGAGTGTGCATAAGTCACAACCCCTGTGTGATCAGGGGAAATATATTCTGTGTTCTCACTTGTGCTTGAGAAAATTGTGATTACTCTGAGCTCTTGGCAGTATCTTCATTTCTTTATCTATGACGAGGTAATGCACCTGATACAGGATTCATCCAGGGCACTCATCCTCAGCTAAAAAGTGCTACATCTGTCAGGGACATTGTGGTTTGCACATTATGCTGGGATGAATTGTTTCAGGTTCTAATTCACCAACCTGCAAACTGCTTGCTGTCCTGTTCTGGGCTATGATCATTCAGTAAAGGTGTTGTTTTTTTCTTTTGTACCTTTAATTTGGGGACTATGTTCACTTCCTGAGATGGCTATAAAGGAAAGTTGTGACCTGTCAGCATGGAGAGGTGAACAGATATGGGGTACCAAACATTCTGTGCTTTGGAAGGCACATAGTAATGGCAGAAAATCAGTTTGTCCAATTTTGGGTTTTTTTTAACTTCTGCCCAAGGCCTTGAAAAATTATCTGCATGACTTTGTGGTTCTAATTTGCAGCCTGGTGACTCTATTATTGGTGAGGTCAATGTTCACATGGAAAGGAGGCCTTTGTTGTGTTTCTGTGCACAATATTAATTATAGTCTCTGGTCACAATAATTATTACATAATTCTCAACAATGTTTAGGGAAATTGTTCCCCACATACACTAAAGGAGCCATGTCCTGTGATGTATGAAATGTCATACACTGGTGTCATTCTTTATATATTTTTAATTGATTTCAGAGATGAAGGGAGAGGGAGAGAGAGATAGAAACATTAATGATGAAAGAGAATCATAGATTGGCTGCCTCCTGCATGCCCCCTACTGGGGATCAAGCCTGCAATCCAGGCGTTTGCCCCTGACCAGAATTGAACCTGGGACCCTTCAGTCTGCAGGTTGATGCTCTATCAAATGGGCCCTGGTGTCATTTTTTGTATGACTCTGAGGTTTCAATATAACCACCAGTATGACAGAAACTGCATTCATAGTGAATGTGAAGATTGCAGTGAATTAGATGAAAAGTGCCTCTTCATTTGGGTGTTGTTGAATCAAATCAATCTTACCACTATTCTTTGAAAAATGTTTTTATTGCTTTTTTAGAGAGTGAGGGAGACGGAGAAACATCAATGATGAGAGAGAATCATTGATCAGTTGCCTCCTGCATGCCCCCTGCAGGGATGGAGCTCTCCAACCTGGGTATGTGCCTGACCTGGAATTGAACCAGTGATCTCATGGTTTATGGGTCCACATGCAAGCAATAAACCATGGCATGTGGGCAAACTATTATTTATTATTGATTATTGACTCTATTACAGATGTTCCCATTTTCCCCCATCTACATCCCCCTTTGCCTCCCTCTACCCTGCCCCCACTGCTTCTAGGACCTCACCACCTTATTGTCTATGTCCTTGGGCTATGTATATATGTATATACTTTAAAAATATAATTTTATTGATTTTAGAGCGAGGGAGGGAGAAGGAGAGATAAAAACATTAATGATGAGAGAGAATCACTGATTAGCTGCCTCCTTCACGTACCTCTCCCCTAACTGAGAATTGAACCTACAGCCCATGCATGTTCCCTGACCAGGAATAGAACCTTGACCTCCTCGTTCATAGATTGCTGCTCAACCATTGAGTCACACCAGCGGTGCTATATTATTTAAAAATTGAAAAAAAACAATGTATTTATTGTTTCTAGTATTATAGAAGTCTCTCATTTTCCCCGTGCATATATTCTTTGGGGGATCTCTCCCAGTCCTCCCCATACCCCGCCCCTGGGAGACCTGCCAGTCTGTTCCAGTTAACCAGGCTCTGGTCCCATCTTGTCTTTCCCCAGGGCCACTTGCTGAACCACATCACCTTTATTCACTAGTGTCTTTGGCCTGAATGCTAGCCCTCCCCTTGGCTTTTGAGAAAACTACATTGCCCAGAAAGGAATGGGCCCACGTGGGTGGAGCTAACAGGTGTTTTTGGTGTCAGTGCATTTCCTTAGGGCAGGACTTCCACCTTCCTCCTCCTGGCGGGCATTTTGACCTCTTCAGTTCAAGGACTCACAGTCTTCAGCCCACTGGACATGTGTAGGAGGAGGCCTAGGAGGCAGCGTCCTTGCCGTGCAGCGTGTGTCTGAGGCTTGTTGAGCACCAACAGGCTGGGAGTGGGGCCTCCAAGCCTCCGGGACTCCTCTCTGCCCACAGTGTTCCCGCAGCCTCACCCCATTTCACCCTCCAGCCTTGGGGACTGGCGCCCCTCAGGTCCTGCAGCCCAGGAAGTCACATCCAGAATAGTGAGTCTCTCCTGGGTGACACAGGGTGTGATGGGGGAAGAGGGCCGCAGGCTGCAGTGCCACCTTGTAAGGACACGGTGGTGAGGCTGATCCATGAGGATTAGGAAAACCCAGGCCTGTTTTGGGTCTAAAGGCAGCAAAGAAGATGAGGTGAGGTTTTGCAGGAGGAGTTTTACTTTCACCCTCAGAATGCTGGGAACATAGATGGTTGGGGGAAAAGGAGGGACATTTTGTGGGGTAGGGTTCTAACTTTTCCTAACATTGCTCAGAGGAAGGACAGACTAGAAGACAGAAGACAGCATCTGTGGACAGGAAGGTGAAGTCCTATAAATGATCAGGTAACTGGCAAGAGTGAGCACTGAGGGCAGAGGCCTGAGATAATACAGGCATCTGGAGGGCACCTGGCCTCTGGGCTGGGTAAGCGCACTGAGCAGCCTGAGCCCATAAATCTTGGCAGTGTTTGCCAGGCTCTCAACAGACCATTTACTTTACACAAATTCCTGCAAATGCAGAATGAGTTGGGTGTACGGGACGGTGAAGATAATTTCAGGACTTCACCCTCTTGTGGCCTCTGAGATAGTTGTGTCTTGGTTCTGTCCAGCTGCTCTTGTATCCCTTGGACCTGGGGATTTTGAACAGATACTAAGCCCAGACTCCTAAGGTCATGACTAGGGCTTCATGTAGTGGACCTTGTATTTAACAACCAATGTTATGCGTGGTAGCTCCTGCAGGGCATTGGTACAGATTGTGCAAAGGCGAAGAGTGAGCTGATTTAGGAACTGGCAGGTACTTAAATTATATATATAAAGTTTTAGATATAGAAAGGAAGGGAGAGTGAGGGGGACAGAGAAACAATGATGAGCAAGAAACAAGGATTGGTTGCAGCCTGAACTACCCCTATTGTGGATCCAGCCCACAACCAAGTCATGTGCATGTGTCTATACCAGTGATGGCAAACCTTTTGAGCTCAGCGTGTCAGCATTTTGATAAACCCTAACTTAACTCTGGTGCCATGTCACATATAGAAATTTTTTGATATTTGCAACCATAGTAAAACAAAGACTTATATTTTTGATATTTATTTTTATATATTTAAATGCCATTTAACAAAGAAAAATCAACCAAAAAATGAGTTTGCGTGTCACCTCTGACACACGTGTCATAGGTTCACCATCACTGGTCTATACTCAACCAACTGAGACACATCAGCCAGGACTGTAGATCACTTTAATATAAGAGCCCTGGCTGTTTTAGCTCAGAGGATGGAGCATCGGCATGTGGACTGAAGGCTCCCAGGTTTGATTCTGGTCAAGGGCACATGCACAGGTTGCAGGCTTGATCCCTAGTAGAGAGCATGCAGGAGGCAGCCAATCAGTGATTCTCTCTCATCATTGATGTTTCTATCTTTCTCTCCCTCTCCCTCTCTGAAATCAATAAAAATATATTTTTAAAATATATAGGAAATCATGGTCAGGTTGGTAATGGTAGTAGTAGCTCAGAAAGGACAGTGTGACCCTGAGGTCTAGCTTTCCTGCTGGGGCCACCATGGAAGGTGGGTGTCACAACACTGCAGAGAGATAGAAGTTGTCATGTAGAGTGTGGGGGAGAGGTAATCATTTTGCAGTGGCCAAGGCCTTTAAAAGATGAGTGGACCTGATATTATTTAGAAGCGGAAGAGTTATTCCAACAAAGTGAGACTAGGGCTGGTACATATTAACTTCTCTAAACACTCACCAGGATTTTGTTGTGACCCTTGGTGTGGCCTGGTTTTGGAGAGTTGCAGACAGTCTTGTGGATTAGCTTAGAGGCTTGAGTGGTCATCTGTGAAACTCACTGGGCATGGACAGAACGCCATCGGGTGTGGGACTTGAGTTGCAGTTAATTGAGAGATGTTGGCAAGCATTCTCTGGACAACAAATGCTGAATTAACTCAGAGGCCAAGGAGAGCACTCCACAGCAAATTTGCATTACCTTTGAAGTTGTGCTTCTGAGAAGGAAGCTGTGTGAGAGAAGTGTTGTTCAAAGAACTTGATGACCACAGCACCCTGACATTGACATAAGAGTGAATGTCGAGAGAGTCCATTTCTGGTGGTGTCTGGATGATCCAATACAGTGACTTTTAGGGTGATTGCCTGTAAAGAGGGGTGTTTTGGTGCTACATTCTAGGTACAGAGCTTCGTTGCCATTTAACTAACCACCTGCCTTTTCTTGTTGGGGGTGACACACAGGTGGCTTGAGTGGTCATCTGTGAAACTCACTGGGCATGGACAGAACGCCATCGGGTGTGGGACTTGAGTTGCAGTTAAGTGAGAGATGTTGGCAAGCATTCTCTGGACAACAAATGCTGAATTAACTCAGAGGCCAATTTGTCCTCACCACAGCAAATTTGCATTACCTTTGAAGTTGTGCTTCTGAGAAGGAAGCTGTGTGAGAGAAGTGTTGTTCAAAGAACTCTGAGCAACAGGTAGTGCAAAGCCATGGCCTCAGTACCTTGGGATTGGGGTCAAGAGGGTGCAGTGTGATGCCATGTATTTGGTGTCTTTGAGAAACAATATGAGGGTATTGCCTGACAAGACCAGTATCAAATCACTCATACTATCTTTATGGCCAGCATCTCTCTTTAACCTATGGTTTTGACACCCATTCTGTTGATAAAAGTCAGTGTGGTGTACACAGGAGTCCATAACTCAGGTGTCTTATCTGCCTTTATTATAGTGGGAAGAGAAAATGTCAGTAGGAATATAAGAAGACAATGGCTTTCAGGGGATGAAGGCCTGGTATTTTCTCTGATGTGTGGAGTGGACAGAGCAGATGGATGTGGAGGGTGGGGAGTATGACAGACTAAGAATCTTAGGAGTAAAGCTGATCTTGGGCTGTACTGTCCCCATTATGACAGGATATGAACTTTGAGGATGTGGTCATTGTCTTCTCTCAGGAGGAATGGGGGCTCTTTGATGAGGCTCAGAGACTTCTATAATATGATGTGATGCTGGAAGTGTTTGCACTTGTGTCATCTGTAGGTAAGACCTTGATGTTCTCCCAGTGTCCTGAGGTGATGACCTCTCTTCCTTTATTCCTCAGGCAAAGCTTTCTCTCTCCCACAGTGGGAACATGGCCTCTGATCATTTTACCCACTGCCTTGTCAAATGTGCTGTGGCTGCCAGGGATGAGCTGGATGTAGAGCCCTGAACAAAGGTCTCCATGAACATCCCTAACACCTGTTACCTCAAAAAGTAAAGGAAACAGAGTGAGGAGTCTTGAAGTGAGCTTAATAGGTCCCAGCTTGCACTTTCTCTTCATGGGAGGCTGACAGTGTCCATATGCATGGCTTCAACTTCTGTACTCTTTCTCTGGGTAACGGTTCTTTGTGGAAACCTGGGTCATGTTATGGTCTTCACTTACATGAACTATGGGCTGTTTTTTTAAGGCTTTCATTCAATTTTTTTAATATTCTCTTCCCTGAATACTATAGCAAGCTATGTAGCTCTGGCCCAGTGATGACTGCTCACCTCTTCATCACCTGTTTCTCTGAACTGGTGCCTCTGCAATCATCTGCAACTTTGATGTGCACATGTGTTATGAGGTGCACATATGTGGTAATTAGTCCTCGAAACCAGCTACTCCTGTATTGCATTTTACTTGGAGTAAGACAGAACCAACCTCTTGCTCAGCTTGCCCCCTTCCTCAGTCAACAAGCCCTGCTAAATGCTGTTAGTTGAAGGATTAGCTGGAGCTCCATATTCTAATCCATGTGGTGCTTTCCATTTTTGTATTATATTTCTGGCAAGGCCTTTCTGTTTTATGATCTTTATTAGCCCAGAAAGTTACAAGAGCCTCTTATTAATCCTTTCTGCATATCTCTTATTTTCAGAGAATTGCATGTACCAACTGTGATACATAACAAACCTTTGCAATGGAAATTCCCCCTGTCACCACATTCAACATTCATTTCCTCACCGTTTCTCACTTTTCAGGTTGTTGGCATAACATGGATGATAAGGAGGCCTGTTCTGGTCAAAGTGTATCTATACAAGAAGAGTCACAGGTCAGGGCTTTTAAGACAGCTCCAGCAACCCAGAAAACCCTTCTGTGTAAGCGTTGTTTCTCTGTGTTACAACATATTTTGCACCTGACTGAGTCAGATGTAGCATATTTTAAGCAGAAAGCATTCTGTAGTGACACACGTGTTGGAGACGTGTGTTTCAGTGCAAACCCTCACCAGCAACAGAGGAATGAATGTGGACAGGGGCCCTGGAAATAAGCTATGGATAGGGCCTCCTTTGTGAACAGGTGCAGCTTCTACTTATCTTCAGTGCCTTCAAACAGCAGGAAGGTTGGAGAAGACTTTAAATACAACTCAGAGTTTCCCCAGCACTTCCAACCCTGAGGAACTAGAACTACACTGTGGCAGTGGGATTTCCCAGGAATTTCTTGATGGAAAAAGTCTTCATCAGGGGGGTGAATGTGAAAACGCTGGCAGCAACGACCTGAAAGTTGTTAAAATTCAGGGTGTCTGTTCTGAAGAACTTACTTATGAGTGTAACAAATGTAAGAAAGTTTTTAGACAAATCTTTAACCTCATTCAACATAAGAGAGTTCACACTGGAGAAAAGCTATATGAGTGTAGAGAATGGGGATGTCCTTTCAGCAAAGGGCTCGACTCACTGTATATCTGAGAGTTCGCACTGGAGAGAACCCATATGAGTGTACTGAATGTGGGAAATCTTTTAGCCAAAAATCTAACCTTATTAAACACCTGAAAGTTCACACTGGTGAGATGTGTTAAATGTGCAGGGAATGTTTTTATTTTTCTCACTTAGAATAACAACACTGAAGGCAACTCTTTGAGGCCTATTTTCCTAAATTTAAACCCCTTTTAATGGAACATACACTCTTTTAGATTCCTCATAAGTTTCGGGTACAAGTGAGGCTTGAAGGCGCTGTATTGCACTTGCTAACATGCCCAGATCTAACACCCGATTGATGTCACAGTGAGCATGTGTGACTGAAGAGATTTCTCCTCTACCACCTGGCTCACCTGAAGAGTATGCATCAGTCACAAACCCTGTGTGCTCAGGGGAAATGTATTCTGTGTTCTCACTTGTGCTTGGGAAAATTCAGATTACTCTGAGCTCTTGACAGGATCTTCATTCCTTTCTCTCTGACTAGAGAATGCATCTGACCCAAGGTTTGTACAGACTACATATCCTAAGCTAAGGAGTGCTACCACATTCAGGGACATTGTGGGTCTCACATTATGCTTTTATGAATTGTTTTACTTTATAATTCAACAACCTGAAAATTGCTTACTGTCCACCCATTCTGGTTAATGATATTTAGTAAAGATGTTTTTTCTTTCATAGCTTTAATTTTTTAAAGAAATTTCACTCTGGATGATTTGAAACGAATGTTGTGATCAATCATCACAAATATGGTGGGGTCCCAAACTTTCTGTTCTTTGGAAAGCGTATAATAGTATCAGAAAAATCACTCTGTCCAATATTGGCTTATATTATACCTTTGACCAAGGCAATGAAAGAAAGTTTGCATAACTTTATGGTTCTAATTTGCAGCCTGGTGCCTCTAATGTTGGTGAGGTCAGTGGTCCCTCAGAAGAGGAGTCCTTTTTTGTGCTTCTATCATTGTTCTAACATTATCCTATGAGGAATTTTAGGTTCTAATTCACCAACCTACAAACTGCTTGCTGTCCTCTGTTCTGGTTTATAATCTTTAGTAAAGGTGTTTTTTGCTTTTTTACCTTTAATTTTGTGGGTTATATTCACTGTATGGGATGATTTGAAAGGATATTTGTGAACTGTCACACGCATAGGGGAACAGATATGGTGGGGTCCCAAACATTCTGAGTTTTGGAAGGCACATAATAATGGCAAGAAATCACTCTTTGTCCAATATTGGCATATTTTGTATTGCTAACCAAGTCCTTTAATGAAAATCTGCATGAGTATTTGATTCTAATTTTTAGCCTGGTGCCTGTATTATTGGTGAGATCAAAGATCACCCAGCAGAAGAGTCCTTTGTTGTGCTCTGTGAACAATATGAATTATATTCTCTGTTCACAGTATGTCTTAAATACTGCAAAAGAGCCCTGTGCCATGATATGTGGAATTTCTTAGGCTGCTTTCATTTGTTGTAGCACTGTGAAGTGCAAGTAATACTGGGACAAACACTTTTCATAGTGAGTTGAAGAGACGGCAGAATATTGGATGAAAATTGCCTCTTCTGAACATTATCCACAAATGACCCAGTTTTGAAGCTTGTTTGTTCTTTGTGTAGCTGAAGTGATTGGTTGTGAAAAGAATCTCATGGTTTTGGGGATTCCCTTGAGTCCCTTGATGGCAGCGGTTCTCAACCTGTGGTTCGAGACCCCTTTGGGGGTCGAACGACCCTTTCATAGGGGTTGCCTAAATACATCCTGCATATCAGATATTTACATTATGATTCATAACAGTAGCAAAATTACAGTTATGAAGTAGCACCAAAAATAATTTTATGGTTGGGGGTCACCGCAACATGAGCAACTGTATTAAAGGGTTGCGGCATGAGGAAGGTTGAGACCACTACTCAATGGTGTGCACCTCAAGGTTATCACAACAAGAACTCAAGGCTAGAGGAAGGATCATCATATGATTAGTCCCAGATTATGTGTTTTTGACAATTCAGCATTCCTGATCATTCTGATGGCAGTAGTCTTCACTTCTTGACAATATTTGCTGCCACTGAAGCAACAATGATTCTCTCAGGAAATGAGGAGAGAGATGGTGATGTCTGTATAGAGTTTCCATTTAATTTTCTAACAACAGAGAGATATCTGTGTTTTTATTTGGAACCACATTTTAAGGCTTTACTTAGGTATATGTTTAACTGACATGCAACAAAAAGCACTTTTCTAATGTGCACTATTTGGTGAGGTTGAACGTATGGATAAAGCTCAGAAACCATCACATGTAAAATATGCTTCTCTGTTACCCGTACCCATGGTGGGACAAAAGTATGCTTATGGTTGTGAGTATGCAAAACACAGAATTTATTTTCTTATTTTAAATGACTACTTATATAAAAGGCTAATATGCAAAGTGTCCCCTTGAGAGTTTGAACGGGAGACCAGGAGTTTGATCACTTGCTATGATGGGCACTGACCTCCAGGGGGTGGCGCAGAATGAAGGAAGGCCCTGGCCAGCAACCAGCAGCTAGGAAAGGAAGGCCCCGATCAGCCATGATTGCCATCCAGGCCTAGGGACTCTACCTGGTCAGGAATTTCGTGCACTGGGCCTCTAGTTTTATATATTTTAATTTTTATTTTTATTGATTTTTAGAGAGAAGATGCAGAGGGAGAGAAACATCAATCTTCTGCCTCCTGCATGCCCACTACTGTAGACCCAGGCGCACATGTGACCTGATCTGGAATTAAACCAATGATCTTTCAGTGAACGTGATCATGCCCAAAAAAATAAGAAACAGTAGCCATGGAGACTTTATACTTTTATTATTATTTATTAACTCTTGTATTATTTTCAATACTAACAACTATAAACCTACTTTTGCACACCCTGTATTCACCTCTTCCCTTTTATAATCTTTCGGATTCTCCAGTTCTCCATATAGCCATTGATTTACCTCCTTTTACAATAGATAAGTTCATATTTTCCATAATTTTAAAGGCACTATAAGGTGTATAATTTTTTAACAAACACTGGCTTCCTTTATGCTACACAGGTATTTTTAGATTCAACAGTAATGTTTATGTAAATAGTTAACTTTAATTTTTCTTGCTAATAATGTTGTATTCTATGGATAACCACTTAATCCATTGATCTGTATATGGTTTCAGTTATTTCCACGTTTGGGGTTTTATAAATAAAACTGCTGGGAATATTGCATTCAGTTCTTCCTACAGGTGTATGTTTTATTTATCTAACTGTTGCAGTGTCGGTGAACGTGTTACATTTTAAGATATGCAGATCTGTGATCTAAAATGGTCATTTCCTTTGTCTTCCTATTCACCCACAGTAATGAAAATTCCAGGTTTTACATTACCCTGGCAGCACATATGACAGTTATTTTTTTAAAATAGTAGTCCAGTAAATGAGTATACTATTGACTTGTTTTTGTTTTGATAACATTTCCCTAAGTATTTTTGATGGTGAGCATTTCTTCTTGCTTTAATTTACACCGTCTTTATCTCCTTTGCTAAAATGTCTGCTCAGGAACTTTTGCCTATTTTTTAATTTAATTTATTATTCTTACCAATAGGAGGACAGTGCGGCATCTAAGACATGTGTTTGAATTTCTCTCCTTCCTCAATTACTCAAGTGACTTCTTTGCCATATGGAACCATTGGTTTTCAATTTTAGAAAGAAAATTGTTTTTCTCAATTTTATCCTATGGACAATTTATAGCCACTTGTAACCTACACTAATAAGTTTAATCTGCATTGTTAACATTCCCCACCAGTATTATTTAAGTGCAAGCATTTAGTAATACTTTAAGTGAAGTCTAGGTTTGTAGTATTTGTCAATTTCCCTGGTTAAATACTCTCATCATCACCAGGTTCAAACTGCCAGAACAATGGCATTGGACATGGACATAATAAGATATTACACTAGTACATCGTTATATTTTATTTTCAACATACTGATAAAGTAGCAGTGAATGAGCTCAAGAAAATTCTATATAATAAAAGGGTAAACTGCAAATCGAGTGAACCGTGGAACAACTGGTTGTTATGATGCACACTGACCACCAGGGGACAGAAGCTCAATGCTACCTCCTGGTGGTCAGTGCACTCCCACAGAGGGAGCGCAGGCTGAAGGCTGGCAAGTGCAATGGTGGTAGTGGGAGCCCCTCCTGCCTCCACAGCAATGCTAAGGATGCCCGAATGTGAAAGAGTGCGGGCCAATCTGAAGGACACCCCACCCACCCGGGTGCACAAATGTCCTGCACCTGGCCTCTAGTTTATAATAAAACATCTGAGTTATTTGCAAGTGGCAAGTGTTGAACATTTTTAAAAGTTTGATATAATTATAATTAATTTAAAGCATACATTTTAACAACATATATATTAAAAATGTTTTTATTGATTCAGAGAAGTGAGAGAGAGAGAAACATCAAGGAAGAGAGAGAACCATTGATCAGCTGACTCCTGCATGCCCCACACTGTTTATCAAGCCTGCAATCATGGCTTGTGCCCTGACCAGAATCTAACCACGACTTCTTGGTTCATAGGTTGTACTTATCCACGAGTAATATTGGCTGGACTAAAACACACTTTTCAACAAGCACTTTTATGTTTCCATATATGCCTGCCTACCTGAAACTAAATCCTCCTCCCCTTTTCAGTGCTTCCTAATTGGTACATGAAATTACTGCTGCAATGACATAATCTACCTTTGTAATAGCTTATTTCTTTTATATATATATATATATTATTGATTTTTTGCAGAGAGGAGAGAGAGGGATAGAGAGTTAGAAACATCGATCAGCTGCCTCCTACACATACCCTACTGGGGATGTGCCCGCAACCAAGATACATGCCCTTGACTGGAATCAAACCTGGAACCCTTCAGTCTGCAGGCCAATGCTCTATCCACTGAGCCAAACTGGTCAGGGCATAATAGCTTATTTCAAATATCTGCCTATATATATAAAAGCCAAGCGACCAGAACTACTGGAATGAACCGAATGACCAGTTGCTGACATGCACTGTGGCCGACCAACTGACCCTATGGGGGTGAGGCCAGCCGGCCAACCTCCTGAGGCTCCCCCTCAGCTGTCCTTCGCCCTGATCAGCACTCTGTTCCACACCCACCTGACCGGCCCATCCCCAATCAGGGACAGGGCCAGTGGCCAATCTCCCACATCCCCTCTCCTGGAAGCTTGACCCCACCTGTGCATGATTTCGTGCACCGGGTCTCTAGTCTACACTAATAAAAGAGAAACATGCAAATTGGTGTCACTCCGCTACCCTTCCCATTGATTAATCTGGTGATATGCAAATTAACTGCCAGCCAAAAATGTGGCCGGCAGCCAGGCAGCTTGAAGCTAACAGGAGGCTTGCTTGCTTCTGTGACGGAGGACTTCAACATTCTCTGCCTGCGGCTGCCAGCCTCTGAGCTTGCAATTTGAAACATTGTTACAAATATAGAAGCTAAACAAAACCCCAGAAACCTGCTTTCAGCCAGCCAGGATCTCAGAGCAGGAGTTGAAACAGTGTTTCGATTATAGAACCCAAACAAACCAGATACCTCCTTTCAGAAGCTGAGGCCTAAGACCTGGAGCCAAGACAGCCCTCAGCCCTTCACGCAGACTGGCCAGGCACCCCAGTGGGGACCCCCACCCTGAAGGGTGTGTGACCAGCTGCAAACAGCCCTCAGCCCTTCACCCAGACTGGCCAGGCACCCCAGTGGGGACCCCCACCCTGAAGGGCGTGTGACCAGCTGCAAACAGCCATCATCCCCTCACCCAGGCTGGCCAGGCACCCAAGGGGGACCCCCCACCCTGATCCAGGACACCCTTCAGGGCAAACCAGCCGGCCCCCACCTTTGCACCAGCCCTCTATCCTATATAGTAAAAGGGTAATATGCCTCCCAGCACCGGGATCAGTGGAACCCCACCTTTGCACCAGCCCTCTATCCTATATAGTAAAAGGGTAATATGCCTCCCAGCACTGCGGCTCTGTGTGTGACAGGGGGCGGGGTCACAATGTCACTATCGGTCCTGCTCTGTGCCTCATAGGGGGAGATCCCCAACCACCTGATCACCCTGCGGCTCTGTGTGTGGGAGATCCCCAACCCCCTGATCACCCTACGGCTCTGTGTGTGACAGGGTGCAGCACCCCAACCCCCTTATCGGCCCTGCTCTGTGTGTGACAGGGTGCGGCTCCCCAACCCTCTGATTGGCCCTTCTCTGTGTGTGACGGGGTAGAGCCATAACCTCCCCATCAGCCCTGCTCTGTGTGTGACAGGGTAGAGCCATAACCTCTCCATCAGCCCTGCCCTGAGTGTGACAGTGGCGGCGCCCCAACCCCCTGATGGGCCCTGATCTGTGGGTGATAGGGGGTGGTGCCCCAACCGCCCCCCACTGGCCCTGCTCTGTGTGTGATCGGGTAGAGCCATAACCTCCCCATCGACCCTGCCCTGACTGTGACAGCAGGTAGAGCCATAACCTCCCCATCGACCCTGCCCTGACTGTGACAGGGTTCGGCGCTCCAACCCCCTGATCAGCCCTGCTCTGTGTGTGACAGGGAGCGGGGCCCCAAATCCCCTATGGGTCCTACTCTGTGAGTGACAGGGGGGAGCTCCTCAACCCCCTGATTGGCCCTGCTGTGTGTGTGACAGGGGGAGGCTCCCCAACCCCCTGATTGGCCTTGCTCTGTGCGTGACAGGGGGTGGCACCAAAACCTCCCCATCGACCCTGCCTTGACTGTGACAGGGGGTGGTGCCCCAAACCCCCAATCAGCCCTACCCTGTGCATGACTGAGGGTGGCATCGCAACCTCCCGATCTGCCTTGCTCTGAGCCCAACATGGGTCTGCACCTAGGGATTGGGCCTGCCCTCTGCCACCTGGGAGCAGGCCTTAGCCAGCAGGTCGTTATCTCCCGAGGGGTCCCAGACTGCGAGAGGGCACAGGATGGGCTGAGGGACCCTCCCTCCCCTTGAGTGCACAAATTTTTGTGCACTGGGCCTCTAGTATATATATAAAAGTCTAATATGCAAAATGCCCCCTTGGAGTTTGACCCTAAGACCAGGAGTTTGATTGCTCACTATGACATGTACTGACCACCAGGGAAGAGCACAGAATAAATGAAGTCCCCGGGAGACAGGCCGAAGACCTGATCAGTGCTGATCATCAGCCAGACCCTACCCATGAATGAATTTCTTGCACCAGACCTCTAGTATTCATATAAAGAAAACAGTTGTGAAATTTTAAGAATCCTACCCCAGCGTTCTATCATTATCTGCCATCATGGTAGTTCTAATATCTATCTATTCTCAGATACATTAGTGACTTATTTTATTTAAAACCCCTGGTAAATTAGGCCATGGCCAGAGAGCTCAATTGATTAAATGATCACCTCAATAATGCCAAGGTTGCAGGTTCCATTCCCCCCTCAGGTCCCATGCAAGAATCAAACGATGAGTGTATAAAATTAATGAAACAACAAATAGAAGTTTCCCCATTATTCTCTCTCTCTCTCTAATCAATATATATGTGTGGGGTTTGGGGGGGATTTGTTTGTTTGTTTGTTTTTACCAGATGAGTCAACACATTTGAACACCATCACAGACCAGAGACCCTGTGGTGAAGCAGCCAGCAGGGTTCTCATGCGGGCAGAACACACAGTGAAGGAGAGAAGAGTAGGGGAGGGTCCCCTGCTGTCAGTGAGGAGGGTGAGGAACGGGCTGAGCTGCACAATCACCCACAGGGAATCATGATACCTGTGCTCCCTGAGACTAAAACCTAAGGGCCTGGAAAAAGCTCTGGGCCTGGACATGCCCCTTGTGGTCTCTGCCAAATTCATCCAGGATTTGAGACTGAGGTGTTTTGTATTTGAGTGGTTGAGGAGCCCAGAATTCTCCCAGGTTTCCGGAGAAGCCCCTGATACTTGAGGCCCTGAAATCAGTTCACCTACCTTCAACCAGCCCCCACACACCCATGGGCCCCACAGGCATTGTTTGAATCTCTGTACTTTTACATTTCTGTGTAATTTTCCAGCCAGTCCTGGAGATACCATGGATTCTCCGGATAACGGTGCTATGTATTTTTCAATGGAAAGAACATTCTGCAATATAAGCATTTCCAGAAGTTGAGACTTCGTCTCAACATAACACATTGTGTGGAAGGGTGTAATGCAGGTGGTGTCCCCATCCTTAAGTTTGGCCAGTGCAGAGAAGACCCCTACTGCTGAAGTAAGGTGATAGACCCTGGACTCTGAGGGACAATATACTATGGGATGTGAGGTTGATGGGGCAGAGAGGTTGTTTATTGGGACAGGATTGATGATAGGATTTCCTGCCAGCATATGGAGGAATGTCCATTGTGTGTATCCTGTGGCACTGTCTGGGTGGCCCCAATTGTGTGTATCCTGTGGCACTGTCTGGGTGGCCCCAATTGTTTGTGTGTGTGTGTGTGTGTGTGTGTGTGTGTGTGTGTGTTCTGTGTGAGCCTGTAGCCTGGACATAAGCCTGGCACCTGAGTGCCCAGCAGAGGCTGGGGGTGTTCTGTACCTGTGTGTTTCTGTGCTGTGTTATCTGTAGGTACCTGTGTGTTTCTGTGCTGTGTTATCTGTAGGTTTCTCTCTGAGTCGGTCCAGCCAATTGGAAAGTGAATAGGAAATCTCCAGAGAGGCGATGTAGAGGACAATATATTCTTCTCCCCCACCGCCCAGGTGAGCCCCTTCTTCACCTTCTCTTACAGGTATCTGGTGTCCCTTGGGAGGTCCCATCTCAGGCTCCAGGGATGGATTAAGCACAGGGTCAGTTCATAGAACCCCAGGCTGTAGCAAGGTGGGGAATTTGGGAAGACTCTGATGACTGACAGGGAATATAGAGTGTGGAATGGAAATGTTTGTGAAGGATTATGTGCATTGGTGGAGGATCTAGATGATCCAGGATCCTTGTGAAGGAATGTGAGGATGGATGTATGTGGGGGAATGTAGGGAAGCACGGGACTTGGTTGGAAATCTGTAAAGAGGATTCTCCAAAAGGTCGGGGCCTCTTAAGGGGACCTTGTTGAAGGCGGCAGCCCCTGCCTTGATTTTTCCAAATAAGTCTGAGCCCCTGGGTATTTTGCTGGAATCTTTCTGTTTAGTCCTTTAGACCCGGCCTTGTAAAGCATGTGTTTTCTCAATGATACGTTCCCTTCTGATTGTATCTAGAGGTTAAATTTAGTTCAAACTGTTGTTACAATAAAAGCCTATGGAGGCAGATGAACAGGGCTTCTTGGTGCCTATAGCCAAGCAGTTCTTTAGCCTCGCTTTCACAGAAACGCGTGTCTGAGTAATTTATTTATCTGTCGCTTAGGGTCTGCTGGTCAGCCTTGGCAAGTGGTGCTCCATGTGAGGACCAAGGAACACAAAACACAACAGAACCCTCAAAAACGAAAGTAACTGGGCAGTAAGTCATTGGAGCCCACTTGGGATTTCTAAGTTCGAGGGAATTCTTTCTCAGCTAAGGTTTCATAATGGGACAAAAGCTGTCCACAGAACAGCAGCAATATATCATAATGTTGGAACAGTTATTAAAAGCAAGTGGTCCCTCTGTTACAGAAGAACAACTAACAGGCTTATTAAAAACTAGAGGCCCAGTGCATGAAATTCGTTCTGGGGGGAGGGTGTCCCTCAGGCCAGCCTGAACCCTCTTGTAATCTGGGACCGCTGCCTTTTAACTGCTTGCCTGCCTGCATGCATGCCTGATCTCTCCTAACCACTCTGCCTGCCTGCCTCATCACCCCTAACCACTCACCTGCCTGTCTCATCACTCCTAACCACTATGCCTGCCTGCCCCTAACCACTCTGTTTACCTGCTTCATCACCCCTAACTCCTTGTCTGCTTGCTTGATCGCCCCTAACTGCCTCTGCCTCAGTCCCCACTGCTGCAGCTTCATCAGGAAGGATGTTTGGAATGATGTCCGGAAGGTTGTTTGGTTGTCCAGTCTAATTAGCATATTACCTTTTTATTATTATAGATTGTTATAATTTATAATCCTTGGTTCCCCGATGCTGGAACACTAGACCTTAATCTCTGGGAACAAGTGGGCAGGAATTTAAAGAGAAATCAAGCCCATAGAAAATGAGTGCCCTTATCATCATTAACTATGTGGGCTCTTTATTTGAGCTGCACTGTGCCCATTTCATATTAAAGATCAAAAGCCTACAGAGCTACAGGAGAATTTACTACTCCTCCCCTTCCTTGAAGCAGAACCTGTAGAGCTTGTAATACTAAAGCCCTACCGCTGGAGGAAATATTTCCCGATCCTCCGCCTCTGGTGTGGGAATGCTCATCAACAAGATCAGTGGTTGGCAACCTGCGGCTCGCGAGCCACATGTGGCTCTTTGGCCCCTTGAGTGTGGCTCTTCCTAAACCTTAGGAGTACCCTAATTAAGTTAATAGCAATGTACCTACCTATATAGTTTCAGTTTAAAAAATTTGGCTCTCAAAAGAAATTTCAATCGTTGTTCTGTTGATATTTAGCTCTGTTGACTAACGAGTTTGCCGACCACTGAACTAGATCCTTAGTTATGGGGTCCTGTGTCAGGCAAGCCATGTTAGAAGGAGAGCTTTTGGCTTTCCCAATTATGAAAAATCAACAAGTAATAGAGTTTATGAGCTGCTCTCTTTTAACAGCTTAAAAGAAATAAGGAAAAGTGTTAGAGAAAATGGTGACAACAGTCCATGTACAAAAGGACTCCTTAATGCTGTTTCTGAAAATTATCACAGGACACCTTGGGACTGGCAGATTTGGGCCAAAACAACTCTGGATGCCAGTCAATATCTATTATGGAGAGCAGAATATGATGAGGTCTGGGAGCAGCAGGCTAACCAAAATAACTTAGCAGGTGCTGGTCACATTATGGCCCCAATGCTCCAGGGATGGGGACCATATGTTAATGTACAACAGCAAGTAGACCTGCACCCTCAAGTGTTCTCCCAAACCTCTCTCTGTGCACAACGGGCTTGGGAGCGCATTCCAGAAGGTGGATCCCAGCAAGGCTCATTTGTTAATGTACACCAGGGATCCCAGGGATCTTATGTTGATTTTGTAAATTGCCTTAGTCCATTTGCCAGCAGATCAGTCATAGCCAGGTTGCGGATATTCTCTTGCTACAACTGGCATATGAGAATGCCAACGTTGATTGTCAAAAGGCTATACAGCCCATCAGGGGAAAGGCCACCACGGGTGGGGGAATGTATCAGAGCTTGTGGCTAGTAGGAACAGAAACCCACCTGAGTCAGATGCTGGCCATAGCCCTTTAAGCTGGGAATAAGAGCAAAAAAGATTCCAAATGTTACCAATGTAGAAAAAAGTGGGGGCATTTTAAAAAGGATTGGAAGACTAAAATGCCAGCCTCCTGGGCTGAGATATCTTGGCCCCATTTGTCTGTGCCTGCTGCCATAAGGGCGACATTGGGCCAATCAATGTAAATGTAAATTTGACAAATATGGCAATTCATTACCACCACTGCAGGGAAGCTCCCAGCGGGGCCAGTCCCGGGCCTCACAAAAAAACAGGACACAACTGACCAGCCTTCGTGAGGCAGACAGAAATTCCACTATCTGCTCCCTCTGAGCAGCTACTGCTGCGAGCCGAGGGTTGGACTTACCAAAACAGAACTAATTCTCAAGGAAGGTGATGAACCTAAAAGGGTCCCTATGAGAATTTGGGGTCCACTGCCACCAGGCACAGTAGGCATCATTTTGGGATTTTATAGCCTTAACTTAAAAGGGGTCACAGTAGTACCTAGTGATTGATAGTGATTACCAGGGATAAATCCAGTTGCATATTTTCCCTGTGCAAATGAAGATCGCACAGCTGTGGTTACTACCATGCTGGGTCCCAAATGCTTTAGGAAAGGAGAGAAACCAAGGAGGGTTTGGCAGTACTGAAGAGCAAGGGGTTTATTGGAATCGCCTAGTAAACAGGGAAAGGCCCCTCCTCACTATAGAAATCCAAGGGGAAAAAATTCACCAGATTGATGGATACTGGGGCAGACAGCTCTATCCTTAGGCATCTTGATTAGCCCTCCTCATGCCCCACAGTAAAACAAGATCAAAGGATAGTGGCAATAGGGGAAGTTTTCCAGACATTACAAAGTTCTCAGCCTGTTATGCTGTAAAGGGCCAGTTGGGCAAATTGGCTACATATAACCCCTAATCTTACAAATTCCAGTCAATTTGTGGAGACGAGATCTCCTTTTGAAGTAGGTGCTAACATTACAGACACCTTTTTAGAAATGACCACCGTTGTTATATCTCCCCTACCCTTTATTTGGTTAAACTAAACCCCTATTTGGGTAGAACAGTGGCCTTTAAAGGGAGAAAATTACAACAGGCACATCTACTCATGAAAGAACAGTTAGAATTTAGGCACAAATTTAGCCCCTTGAATTCTCCTATTTTTGTAATTCCCCAAAATTATAAAAAGTGGAGGCTTTTACATGATTTAAGAGCCATTAATTCTAATATTCAACCCATGGGGGCTCTCCAGCCTGGACATCCCTCCTCAGCCATGAACCCACAAGAATGGCCCATTATTATAATAGATTTAAAAGATTGTTCCTATACCATTCCTTTGGCTACCGAGATTGGGAGAAATTTGCATTCACTCTCCCCTCAATTAACAATGAGGAACCTGCTCAGATACCACTGGAAATTCCTCCCACAGGGAATGCCAAATAGCCCAACTATGTGTCAGTATCATGTATATCAGGCGCTTATGCCAACTGGGCAACAGTTCCCTTCTGGAAAAATTACCCATTGTGTGGAGGACATTGTACTTGCAGCCCCTGATAGGAACCTGTTATATTGTTTGTACTCTTCAGTACAAAAGGAAACGGCCTTAAGAGGCCTTTTAATAGCCCCTGAAAAGGTACAGATGTGACAAAACCATGGAAATATCTGGGGTATATCTTAACTGAAAGAACCATCAGACCCCAAAATGTTATCTTTGATAATAGGGAAATAAAAACTCTAAATGATTTTCAAAAATTTTGGGGGGATATAAATTGGATAAGACTGGTTTTAAGCATTCCCACAGCAAATTTACAAAACCTGTTTAACATATTAAAAGGGAATCCAGCTTTGAATTCCCCAAGACAGCTCTCTGCTGAAGGGATAAGAGAACTCCGCCTGGTTGAGAATGCTCTCAATACACAATATTTAAATAGAATTTCACCCCAGCATTCTCTTCAATTATTTTCTATTTCCCACGAGACATTCCCCTACAGG
This sequence comes from Myotis lucifugus, assembly GCF_000147115.1. Lineage (NCBI taxonomy): Eukaryota > Metazoa > Chordata > Mammalia > Chiroptera > Vespertilionidae > Myotis > Myotis lucifugus. The sequence goes on from NW_005872051.1 coordinate 64,076, forward strand.
AGTTATAGGGAACTAATTCCTGAAATGAGGTTCACTGAATGGTTGTTTTGCTCCCATTCTCCCTCCAAAATATTATCGCCTTATCTAGCTTTAATTTGCTCTTTAATCCTAGATGGGAGGCAGCAATGTGCTAAACTCACAGGACATGATCCTTAAGTCATTCGCCTCCCACTAACCAAGACTCAATTTGAGAAAGCAGTTTCCACTTCCATAGATTTACAAATTGTCCTAGCTGACTTCTTAGGGCAGGTAGAGCATTCCCTCTGTGCTAAGATATTTTTTTGTCACACACTAAGTTACTTTATTACACTAAGAATGTACATGCCCTAGCTGGCTTGGCTCAGTGGAAAGAGCATCAGCCTGCGGACCGATGGGTCCCAGGTATGATTCTGACCAAAGGCACATGCCTGGGTTGCGGGCTAGATCCCCAGTAGGGGTGTGCAGGAGGCAGCCGATCAATGATTCTCTCTCATCATTGATGTTTCTCTCTCTCTCTTCCTCCTCCCTTCCTCTATGAAATCAATAATGAAATATATTTTAAAAATAAATAAATAAAAATTATCATAAATTTTTAACAAAAAAAAAGAATTTACATATCCCTATCCCAGGGACACTCACCGTGTTCACTGATGGCTCAGGAAAAACAGGAAAAGCGGCCATTCACTGGCCACCTGATGGTGCCATTAAACAAGGGGGCTTCACATCAACTCAGCGAGCTGAAATTGGGGCACTGGTTTTAGGACTAGAAACATTTCCCTCCCAACCCCTGAACATTGTTAGTGATTCTGCTTACTCTGTTTATATTTTACAAAATTTAGAAACCTCACTTATTAAGCCTACATTAGAGCCATCCCTCTTAGCACAGTTCCTTTGCCTCCAGGCCTTACTAGATGGTCCATCACATCCTCTTTTTATATCTCATATCAGGTCTCACAGTTGCCTTCCTGGACCATTAGTATAGGCCAATGAACAAGTAGACAACTTAGTAATGACAGCTACCTTAATGGAAGCCCAATCAACCCCATGAATGATTCCATCAAAATTGGAGACAATTACACAAGGAATTTCAGGAACCCAAGAGGATAGCTAAACAAATTATTTTAAAATGTCCTGATAGTCAAATGACAGGCACCTCAACACCCTCCATGGGAATTAATCCTGGGGGCCTACAGGCCAATGACCTTTGCCAAACAGATGTCACTCACATTGCCTCTTTTGGGAAACTCCAGTATGTACATGTAACTATAGACACTTCTGGTAGAATCAGTGCTCATGCTTTTCCCAGTGAATCCACACACTATGATATTAAACATCTGTTACATTTGCCATTTTAGAAATACCATCCGAAATAAAAACTGACAGTGGGCCTGCTTATAGCAGCCATGCCTTTGCCACTTTTTGCAGAAATCTGTCCATCCAGCATTCCACAGGAATCCCTTATAATCCACAGGGCAGGCCATTGTCGAGCTTGCCCATTCCACCTTAAAGAGCATGCTAGTAAAACAAAAAAGGGGGAATATAGGACTCAAGGATCCAGCTATGATGCTATCCAATGCACTCTTTACCCTTAATTTTTTGAATTTGAATAATTGCTTTCTATCCCCCATAAAGTGTCACTTTACTTCTTTAGGACCAGCTCATAAACCATAGGTCTTGTGGTGAGATGTGGACACTAATAACTGTAAAGGAACCAATGAATTATTCACATGGGGGAGAGGATATGCATGTGTTTCTACCCCCCACAGGGCGGCTGTGGATTCCAACTCATCGGATTAAACCCTATCATGGCATGGCATGGGACCAATCCTCTCCCAGAAATGAAGAATCTCGGCCTGGGGACTCCACAGCCCCAAATGACACACCTTCAGATGACCCAGACGGCCCCTGGAATAACCTGGGAAATGATAAAGAAGCTGATGGCAGAGGCTGAGCAACTGCTGGAAGATACTCATGCTCCACCCACTGCAGATAACCTTTTTCTTGCTATGACTTCCTTGATTCACCTCAACTCCTATGCAGTATGGTTTGGCATTCTTGATTGGTTTTGGGCACCAGCATCTGCCAACTTATATTGGACCCAAGCTATAAAGCTAGAGAATTCTGAACACTGTCTCCGTGTAAATCATTCTTCGCCGACTCCGTCCACACCTTCTCTCTTAGGGGGAGTAGACTTGCCATCAATAGGCAGTCTTATGTGGGGAACTGATATAGGGTTAAGCCTACCTCTTTCCATTCGAGTTTACCACCCTTATGTGTTACCTCCTCCAATTCCTCTCTGTACTGTATGAGGGCTGACCTTGTATAAAGCTCCCTAGATCTTACTCGGGAAGCTAATGGGCTGAGGGAAGTGCAACAAGAACAAAAGCAGTCTGGCCTGCGGTAATCTGACTAATGCCACTGGGCCTCCCATACCTCCGTAAAAGTAAAATAAATGGTGGGACCCCCCTGCTGAGGCATTCCATTGGGAAGTTTGTCAAGGAAATCATGCCCATCTGACGGTCCTAGGGGACTAACAGGTTATAGATGGGGGCCCCCATGGTCACTTGCAAGCCAACCATATTGACATTCTGGTTCACCGTGTGTCTAATGCTAGTTACATCAGTTCAGCAGGCATGCCTGAGGTTTGGACTGAGGGAGGGATGAGTTACCCATGACCTCAAGTACTAGGCTTGCCAGGTCAGGAAACTTTATGGAAATTAGGCCATGTTTTCAGCCCTTTAAAATTGTGACACGGTGACTGCCAGAACTCCTCTGGCCACTATAGTATAACTTTTACTAATAATCTTACTGACAATAGCTTGAGTTGCACCACTCACCCCTATGTCTTTGTTATGGGCTCCAATAGACTAATAAACCATCGCTCATCTTTTCTGGTACAGGTTGGAGAGGAGCTTATTTTGCATCCTGTATTACCACCCAGAATATTACTTCATTGACCATCAGCACTATTATGATACTTAGGAAACAAGCAGAAATCATACTACTTGTTAATCTCACTAGGAAATGGCAAGGCTCAGCAGCTACCAAAGTCTTAGAACGAGCATTGAGTCAATTATTGCTGAAAAGGTTTTTGGGAATGCTCAGCTGTTGTTATTCTTACTACCACCAGCATCACCATGGCGGCCCGTTCTGAGTCTGTGCAGACTACATTTGTAGACAATATGGCATATACTGTAACTAGGGAATTCACTATACAACAGCACATAGATAAAAAAATATATTAGCTAGACTACAGGCAACAGAGGCAGCCATTGAATATCTGGGGGAAAGGCAGGGCGCTATAGCATACAGGCAAGTGCTTGATTGTGATTGGGAGTACAAGCACATATGTGTCTCCCCTTTAAACTGGAACAGTCGTCACCATCAGTGGATTGATGTTAAAAAGCATCTGTGGGGATGCCAGAGTCCATTCATTGTCTTCACTAGCTAAGTTTAGACAGAGACACCCCAAAAAGCTAGTAGCCATTGAAAGTCCTAGTAAAGGTCAGGGCTGTGCACCACCCAGTTAATCTAGGAACCACTCAGTTAATTTAGGTAATAATAGTTGAAGCATCCCCACTTTAGTTCCCTTAATTCCTTAGATAGTTATGTAGATCGTTGTTGATTATTGTTAATCAGTTACTCTGCCTACACTTGGAAATCTATTGATAAGGTAATCAGTTATTCTGCCTACACTCGGAAATCTATTGATGAGTTAATCAGATACTTTTGTCTACTCCTGGAAATTGCTGATCTGTGTGTCATTGAAACTTCTTTTTCTTAAGGGCTACTCCAGATCAATAAAAGATTGGAGCAGCCTGAGCATGGGAGGAAGTCCTTCGGGACTTGCCCGCCTGGTCCCCCAATATTGCAAAATTATCTCGTGTCTTTTTCTCTCATTTGTTGTGCGGCTCCACTTTCAGATACCGAACCCTACTCCATGCAGAACGTGGAGGGAGTGTTATTCGACATGGGGAGTTTTTCATGAGAATCTTACTGAAGAAATAAACATGTTAAAAGGCAAATTAGAGGGTCCTTACTTGCTATCAACAAACATGAAACACAGATTATTGCTTGAAACATGGTAAAGGAACATTTGGAGTGGAACCACATAGTTTCCTAGAATCAGTTGCCACCTGATCGGACTAACTATTGCTGTCATTGTAATTCTCTTTGCTTTTCTTATAGTCTACAAAATCAGAAGTCAGGCAGTGAACGCACTTTGTGGACCCTGACTGTAGCGGTTAAGCGGAATGAAGTTAACTAGAAGAGGACTTTCTGCCAGGAAAGGGCGGGAGCCTGCAAGCAGGCCACGTCAGAACAGTCTTGCAAGCAAGACGTATTGTTCAGTGGCAGAACTTTCCTTGAGGTGATAAGTGGTCCATAAGGGCATGGAAAGCGAGGGAGGGTGCACTGCTACAGGTGGAAAGAGTCTTTGTATAACATAGGAAATTAATACTTAAATGTATAACTTAGCTCTGAGGATCTAATAAGCATGCCTGTTAATCATTGTCACTTGCTGTACTCCATTGTTATTTGCTGTACTCCCTGAATAAAAGCCATGAGGGCTTTGGGGGCTTTTGCTACACGCCTGAGAGAGCAGTAGCCCTCTGCTTCTCTAAACTTCATCCTGCACGCCAAGCACATCTCAGCGTCACCGTTCACAAACAACATCAATATCTGGCGCCTAGAACAGAGACCCAAAGGTGGATGATTGAGGATCGGGCAGGACCGAAAGGGAGATGCCAGCGCAGAATACGCGGAACTTTTGGCAATAGAAGCAGAGTAATGGGGAATAACCCGTCATTGCAGAGTCAATATATCGCTGTCTTGCAATCATTATTGAAGAGCTCTGGGGTAAAAGTGAATGATGAGGCTCTTAAAAAATTGTTTAAGGCAGTCCAGCACACTGTTATTGGTTTCACCCAGAAGGAAAACAGCAGTTAAATCTTAAGTTGTGGAAACAAGTTGGAAAGTCATTAAGGCGGGCTCATCAACAGGGAAATGCTATAGAGGCTGATGTACGAGCTATTTTTAATTTAGTAACATTAGCTTTACAGCCTTTTCAGTCGTATTCTGAAGATTATGAAAAAATTCTCTTGAGGTCGAGAAGTGCTGCACCAGGAGCTGGGTGTTTAAGTGCTGAGCCTCTCTCTCCTGTGAAATTACAACCCCCTGAGCCACTCCGGTTGTAGTCAATGAACCGAGGGAGTCAATAAAGGGACAGAAAACTAGTTGTCAGAATGAATCAGGAGGGTATGAAAGAATAGCCTCAGCCAGCGATTCAGAGCTGTATGATTCATCTTCCTCTGAGATGGATGATGACTTTTGCTCTCGCGCTAAGTTAAGAAAAAGAAGGGTGGCGAGAAGGGAAACGGAGATGAAGGAGCTGTTGTGGAGTCTAAAAGAGTTATTACTTACAGTAGTAAGGAAAAGAAAGAATAAAAGCCCTCAGGAGTTGGCTGCACCGCTGCCGAAAAGTGAAAGTAAAGCAGCACTAGCCATTAATCCGGCATTAGCAGCTGAGCCTCCACCCCCCTCCTGAAGACACAAAGAGCTGCTAATGCTCAATACCCTCAAGGGTTATATATATTGTTAATTATAATATTATTATATATGATTATATGTGTTATTAATTTTATATATTAATTAATATAGAATTAATTTATACAGGTTATAAATTAATTCCTTATGGTTGAAATGCTATAGCTAAGGCAGTATTAGCCCCAGGGCAATATCTGCAATTTAAATCCTGGTGCTGGGAAGAAGCCAGGAGAGTGGCGATGATTAACGCCCAGCAAAATCCTCCTGGATCTAACTTTGACCAGTTAACAGGAACTGGGACACATAGTAGCTTACAGCAACAGGTGCTGTTAGAGAATGCAGTTATTGCACAGATTAAAGCTTGTTTTTTAAAGGCCTGGTCAAAAATGGAGGAGGCCGGAACCCCAGCCCAATCATTTTCTAAAGTTATACAAATGATAATATAATAATAATAATAATAATAATAATCTTATTTAAATCTTATATAAATGATTAATGATAATGACAATGCTAATTTTCTAGCTGATGCATTAAAAACTGCAATTCCCATCCTGTTAAATGTTATGGATGTGGGAAAGTGGGACATATGAAAAGGGATTGTCTGAACACAAGGGTCCCACAAGGGGAAGCTAAACATGCTCCCGGAGTTATTGATGCAGATTATGAAGGAGGAATCTTAGTTAAAATGTCTGCTTCTAGTATTATAAATATAAAGGCTGGAGAAAAAATGGCACAGTTATTATTACTTCCCTATAAACTGGGCATACAGCACCAGTTAAGCAAACTGGAGGATTTGGTAGCACGGGAAGAAAGGTCTTTTGGCATACAGTCTTAGGAGACCAAAGACCTCAACTTATAGTAATATTCCCGGAGGGAATAAAAATTACCAGCCTGGTAGATTCTGGAGCTGATGTAACTATAGTTTCTACTTTGCACTGGCCTCAATATTGGCCGGTACACAAGATAAATGTAACCTTTACAGATTTAGGGACCCTCACTGAAATTTTGCAAAGCTCTAATAAACTTAAATGTCAGGGGCCTGAAGGATAAAAGGGCAAAATACAGCCATATGTTGCCTCCATTGCACTATCTTTGTGGGGAAGAGATCTTTTACAACAATGGGGGGCTACAATTACTATACCTTCTTTACAGAAAAGCCATAGACAAATGAGTTATCAAGCTGGTGATAGCACCAATGTTCTGGACCAAAATTTATAAAGGGGGCCACTCCAAAGCGCTTCGCCCTGCCTTTAAAATGGAAAACAACTAAACCAGTATGGGTAGAGCAGTAACCCCCAACAAGAGAGAAGTTAGAAGCGCTCCAAATTATTATGAAAGAACAGATACAACTAGGGCATATAGAAACTAGCTCTAGTCCATGGAATTCTCCTATCTTTGTTATAAAGAAAAAAATCGGGTAAAATGTTAACTGATTTAAGACGGATTAATGAGATTATTGAGCCTATGGGACCTTTACAACCTGGAATTCCAAATCCAGCATTAATTCTTAAAAATTGGCATCTAGTGATTATTGATTTGAAAGACTGTTTTTATACAATTCCTTTACAACCTCAGGATTGTGACAAATTTGCTTTCACGGTCCCTTCATTAAATGACAGCCAATCTAATCAGAGATATCAATGGCGAGTCCTCCCCCAGGGTATGTTAAATAGTCCTACTATGTGTCAAGCTTATTTCATCAACCTTTACAAATATTAAAGCAGATGTTTGATACAGGCATTTGTGATCATTATATGGGTGATATCTTATTAGCACATAAAGAAAAACTTGAGGTCGATAATATGTTACAGGACGCCAGAAAATTGTTTAAGGAGTATGGACTCCAAATAGCAGAAGAAAAAAATCAGCAAACAGAGCCCTGGTTATATCTAGGACAGAAAATTTCAGCAAGCATTATTCAACCTCAAAAGGTTCAGATTAGACGGGATTATCTCAACACCTTAAATGATTTTCAGAAACTGTTAGGGGATATAAATTAGCTTCGACCATCTATTGGAATCCCTACCTATCAATTAACTAATCTATTCCAAACATTAGAAGGATCTTCAGATCTCAATATTCCTAGGCAATTGACTCCTGGGACAGAAATCGAATTAAATTAATTAAACAACAAATTCAATCAGGACAGTTAGATTATATACAATCATTACAGAATCTTAAGGTTTTAATTATTCATACTACACATTCTCCAACGGGAATTCTTATGCAGGATACTAACATAACTGAATGGGTATTTTTACCTAATAAACCGAGTAAAAAATTATCTACATATTTACAGAAAATTTGCATTTTAATAAAAAAGGCAAGAATCCGTTTGTGACAATTATGTGGACAAGATCCAGATGAAATAATAATACCCTTTAGTAAACAACAAGAAATTCATTGGCAATTATCAGATGATTGGCAGAGAGCCTTTAGTAATTTTATGGGAAAAATTCATAATATTTATCCTAAAGACAAAAGAATTCAGATTTTGAAAAGGACTCATGGGGAGTCCAAAAAAATGGATTTTGCCACAGCCCCCCTATCTAGAGCAGAAACTTATTTTACTGATGCAAACAAACAAGGACTGGCTGGATACAGTAATTTTAAAGAAAATAAAGTAGTGCAATCTCCTTACCAAAAAGTACAAAAGGCAGAATTGTTTGCAGTTGTCATGTTACTACAAGATAAAGACTCTATGTCTCTTAACATTATCACTGACTCTCAATATATGGAGTTTACTGTACAACACATTGAAATGGCTACTATCTTTAATAATGGGTCTGATTTGCATGAACTATTTCTACAGCTTCAAATGCTCTTGCGCCTCTGGCATGATCCTATCTATATAACACACATTCACGCTCATTCTTTACTAGACCTTTATCTACTGGGAATGTTAACATTGATCAATTGGTTAGTACAGTAACCTCCGCTCAAAGAGAGCATAATATGCATCATTCCAATGCTAGAGCATTGAAGGGAAAGCATCATATTACTTAAAGACAGGCTAAAAATATTTTAAAAACTTTCCCTCACTGTCAGCCATTCCACACTGCATGCTTACCATGGGGGTTAATCCCAGAGGAAAAACTGTTAATGCCCTTTGGCAAATGAATGTCACTCAGGTGCCAGAATTTGGCAAGCTTAAATTTGTTCACCATTCTATTGATACTTATTCTCATTTCTCGTAGGCATCAGCGATGTCCTCTGAGAAAGCTGATGCTGTTATAACACATTTCTTAGAAGCCTTTGCTGTAATGGGCAAGCCCCGAGCCATTAAAACTGACAATGGCTCAGCATATTCATCAGGTAAGTGTCAACATTTTTCAACAATTTTATATTAAACATATTACAGGAATTCCTGGAAACAGTACAGGTCAAGCAATTATTGAACGGCAGAACCGAACCCTTAAGGAAATGCTGCAAAAACAAAAAGGGGGAGGAGAGCTGGTAACAGGCCAGATTGCCCGATGAAGACTATTAAGAGCTCTATTTACTTTAAATTTTTTAAATTTGAATACAGATACAGTGCCAGCTGCTGAAGTGCATTGGGGATATAAAAAGGAGGTCCCAGTAGAACAACCTATTATGTATCAAGATGTCACTGCTAATCAATGGTGCCGGGTCTACCATAGCGGAAACGGGTATAAGATGGAAGTGGTGGACCTAGAGGCTTCTTCATGTAATTGACGGGGCCGTATGCATGGCCAGATTGCGACATCATGGCTTTAATTTTATCTTCTTCAGAAGCATTGGCTTCAGCCAGATTGGCAGTCTTTGTGAGCTGGGCCAGAAACAGAGATGCAGAAGAGTCATCAGTGACCATTGAAGTGCCCATCACTGGTTCAGTTCGACCTATAGCGTCTGCCTTGCTTGTAGATTTCACAGCTCCAATAGGAATTCTTCTAACAATGACAGATACGTTCTTAGAAATCAGAGCATTGTCATCGGTGTATTCTTCCTCGGTCTGCGCGTTGGTGATCTGCAGGTCACACTTGGCAGCTTTCAGCTTCTCTCTCCCCATAATCTGCTTCTTTAGGTCGCCGAGGGAGTTGTGCCGCCCATCAAAGGTGGCGATGGCAAAGTTGAGTTTGGAAGCGAATTTATAATGCACACAGGCCATGGTGCCAAAGGACTCCTAAGGAAGGTCGGGTGTGGAGACGTGGACACGCTCAAGATATGTCTAGTTGTCAACTTAAGAGCAGAATATGTCCGTACACAGAACACCCGCAAGACACCAAAGGACCGCAGGCCTCGTGTTCAACATCCCCTTCCCACAGCAGGGGCGTGAGAACCGCAGTCCAGACCCCGAGCGGGGAATCACTTCAGGGGCAGGAGGGCGGATCAGGGTGGCAGAGCCAGGGGCTCCGCCAAGCGGCACTGCGTCACCACGAAGCCGGCAGCGAGCCTTCACCGGGCTCTGGGCATGGCCTCACCACCCAGGCCCCGCGGGGGGGGGGCGGGGGGATGCGTCCGGGGCCCTTGATGGTCTGTCACCGCAGCCGAGGCTCCCAGACGCTGCCCCAACCGAGTGCTCTGCGCTTCTCTTACCTTCTGCCCTTCGCCTCTAGTCTCAGAAGGGCGAGAACAGGCCAGGAAACTGCAAAGACCAGTTCTTCCTTTCTGTTCCACCCCTTGCGGCTCCCGAGATGGTGGGGTCCAGCGGCAGCAGTTCAAGGTGTTCCCAAAGGTGTGGCTGGAGTCGGCTAGGAAGAAACGGCGTGGAGACAGCATTCCGTGGATCAGCAGCCTAGCCAGGTGCTAGCCAGGTGCTTCGGTGGCTTCTCAGTCCCGGGAGCCAGTCTTAGCGAGATCTCTCCCCTGAAAGCTCCCTTGGAGAATGAGGACCACGACCACGACCACAAGCCTAGGGACTGAGAAAAGCTCTGCAAAGAAGACGCTGCTTTCTTTTATAGCCCTAGAGCGTGGTGGGAGGAGCCAAACCAGCCACCCGCTCAACCAATCAGCCTCCAGGACGAATGCGTCACCTGGTTGGGCGCCAAGTTTAGGGGAGGAAGCTTGCATTGGCGCTTCTGGACCAGCAGAGTGAGGGACGGCTCTTTGGCCCCGGGTGGACACCCTCTGCTCCAGGGCGGGGGAGACTGCTTCTCTGTGGAGGTGAGACAGTGGTCTGACTGCTGCTGTGAGGGTCCTTCTTTTATGCCCCATGGGTGGGCTTCTTCCATGTCTCATATCAGTGTGCTCCGGTGGCCTTCTGCACTTATCAGGATACACGAGCAGAGGTTACAAGGTACTTATCAGGAGTTAACATGCAGGGAGTTGTTGGTCAGTAGTTACAAGTTATTTGTCATGAGTTAACATGCTGATCGTTACAAGTTACTTATTGGGGTCTCACACACACACACACACACACACACACACACAAATTAAGAAAAGTTTAAAATTCACTCTACTAAAAAAGTGAAACTTGATTATACTATCTTATACTCAATAAACTTATTACTATAACATGCTGTCATAATAATTCCTAGATGGGACTTTCAATTAGTGCATAGCCCAATTAGACAACATTCAGAAAATACCCAGGAAACATGGAAGATAGAGAAGTTAAACGACATGATCAGTGAGAAATGTGCCAAATGCAAGAACTGAGACACCCATCGGGGCAAATACAGTGGGGCCTATACTTACAAGTGAACCGAATAACGAGTTTTTTGAGATAGGATCCGTCTCTCAGCCGGCTATTTCTTTGAGTTGTGAGATAAAATTGGGGATATGAGCCAGCTTCAGATACCCCACCACTGGTTGGCGTAGCCAAGGTCACAGTGAATGCCACAACATCAGCCCAGCATCACGTGTCTCACCCATTCGTGTCTCACCCATTCACTTTAATAATTTGACATAAGAGGAATTTGAGTTGCGAGCTCTGTCCCGAGTCAAGGCCCCCACGAGGGCAGGAAGAGATGTGGGGAGGGTGTGCCGTTGGAGAATGAAGGACCTAAATGACGAAGTAACCACATGCAATGAAGTTAACGGGACTTGGCTTGGGTCTTCAGAAAACCAACAACAAAAGGCATCTTTGAAACAAAGAAATTTGAATGTACAGTGACTATTAGGTGATATTCAGGAATTACGTTCACTTTTCCAGGTGTGATAATGGCTGAGGAAGTACTTCTTTTTTTTCCAGATACTCATCAGAGGATACTTGAGAGGGAAACAATGTGTTTGGATGTATGGCTTTGTCCTGGCCCAGCCCTCCCGCACCGCACCGCCCTGCACAGCACTGCAGACGCCTCCAAGATGCAGGCTCTCCAGCTGGCCCAGCCCTCGATAGCGCTGCGCGCACACCCCTGAAGAGGCGTGGGCAGTACTCCCTGCTGCCCGCCTGCTCTGCCCAACCAGCGCCACCACCTGGAGACGCTCAGCCCCGCCTCCCACTCATTACCCAAGGTGCACCGCGCTCATTTGCATGTCCCACGGGAACAGGTGAACCCAGCAGCTCAGTCTCAGCAGCCTAGCTATCACCGCGACCAACACTCGAGCCTCGGGAGGGGATCCTGTGGCATCAAATTCCCCTCACCGTTCCGAGGCCACAGCCAAAAGACTCGACCCAGTCACCATAAACGTGAAAGCAATGAGATCGCCTGGCCTTAAGTACTTGGCGGGCGGAAGGCAAAAGCGTGATAGCTTAGGCAGCACACATGGAAAACTTGAGACAGGACATACAGAAGGTTAGCGTGGGACATATCTGTGTAAGGCACTCTGTGAAATGAAAGCAATGCTCAGGTCTTTGCAGAGGGGTATTTGTGCTGGCCTTGGAGGTCATGGGAGGCAGAGGCTGAAGTTGATGTGAATAAAATGTGTATGGTTTTGTATATTACCGTGCCCCTTGCTTGTCCTTCCCCCATCAAGTCCAGGCACTGGGCTCTGGCTGCAGGAGGATGGCTTGCATTGGCGCCTCTCCACCAGCAGAGGGCGGGACGGGCTCTTTGCCCCGCTAGGGCCAGGCCATCTGGGGGACTTCCCCCCACCACCCCACCACCCCCCGCCTCACTGGGTCAGTGAAAAAAACGATCATAGTGGTATTTCACCTGCGGCCCGAAAGGCCCGTATGCCCAATCCACACCCCTGGCCGAGACTCAGGAAATGGGCGCCGTGGGCCTCCCACTTATGCTACACCTCTCATGTCACTTCACCGTGCCAGACCAGAGTCAAGCTCAACAGGGTCTTCTTTCCCCGCTGATTCCTCCAAGCCGGATCCCTTGGCTGTGGTTTGGCTGGATAGGAGGTATGGACAGTGGGAATCTCGTTCATCCATTCATGCGCCTCACTAATTAGATGACGAGCAATCTGGCTACCTTAAGAGAGTCATAGTTGCTGCCACCCTTGACCCGCGCTTCATTGAATTTCTTCACTTTGACATTCAGAGCACTGGGCAGAAATCACGTCGTGTCAACACCCGCTGCGGGCCATCGGGATGCTTTGTTGGAATTAAACAGTCAGATTCGGTGCCAGCCAGGGCGAAAGCTGGCTGCTAGGTGCCAGCCAGGGCGAGGCGCCACGCGGAACCGCGGCCCCTGGGCGGTCCTGGCATGGGTAGACCTGTGCATGAGGGCATGCAGCCAGGAGCAGCAGTGCAGGCGAGCCCCAATGCAAACCCTGGCTAGACTGGCTGCCCGACTGGCTCCCTGAGGGTGGCCGTGATGCCCGCCACATCTGTGGCAATCCATGGGAAGGGCCAGGCTCCTGCCTGGAGTCGCTGTCGCCGCCGCTCCCTCCCCCAACCTCTGCCCGCGAGTCCATTCCCCAGGGCCCAGTGGGAGACCTCCCCCCTTACAGGGCACCACCGCCTGGGGTGCCGTGCAGCCAAGTCCTCGCTGCCCCCCTCCCTGCCACCGGCCCCGCCCCGAAACCCCCAGCCCACCCCAGCCCACCCCCGGAGGATATGGGTATGGCCCGGCTCGAGATTGACACCTTTTACCTGGATTTTCAAGGGCCAGCGGGAGCTCACCGGACGTCCTCAGAATCCCAAAGCTCTCCATGGTAGGAGCCCCTCTCTCGGGGCGAACCCATTCCTTGGCGCCTTACACTTCACAAAGAAAAAGAGAACTCCCCCTGGGGGTCCCGCCGGCTTCTTCGGGATCGGTTGCTTTACAGCACTGGACGCCTCTCGGTGCCAGTCTCCGCCACTCGGGATTCAGGGATCTGAAGCCAACTCCCTTTCCATTTGCTGAGGGCAAGGGATGTCATTGCCGGTCCCTTCAGAACGGCACTCGCCCATCTCTCAGGACCGACTGACCCATGTTCAACTGCTGTTCACATGGAACCCTTCTCCACTTCGGCCTTCCAAGTTCTCCTTTGAGTTTTTGCTACTACCACCAAGCTCTGCACCTGCAACTGCTCCACCCGGGCCCATGCTCTAGGCATCAAGGCTCGCCGCAGTGGCCCTCCTACTCGGACTTGTCATCGCATAGCGTGCGCGGGTGTGTGCTGGGCCGGGCAGGGGCGGGCGCCCCCGTGGATCTGGTCCCCCTTTGTCTCCGACCGACCTTCAGCTATGGCCGGCCGGGTATGGGCCCGTCGCACCGGCGCCATACATTTTCAGGGCCAGTTGATTGGGCAGGTGAGTTGTTACACACTCCTTAGCGGATTCCCACTTCCGTGGCCACCGTCCTACTGTCTCTATCAACCAACACCTTTTCTGGGGTCTGATGAGCGTCAGCATCTGGCACCTGAACCAGGCGTTCGGTTCATCCCACAGCGCCAGTTCTGCTTACCAAAAGTGGCCCGCTAGGCACTCGCATTCCACGCCCGGCTTCACACCAGCGAACCGGGCTTCTGACCAATTGAAAGTTTGAGAATAGGTTGAGATCGTTTCAGCCCCAAGACCTCTAATCATTTGCTTGACCGGATGGATAAAACTGCATCTTTTGTGTGTCTGCCAGAGCGCCAGCTATACTGAGGGAAATTGCAGAGGGAACCAGCTACTGGATGGTTCCATTAGTCTTTTGCCCCTGTACCCAGGTCGGAAGACCGATTTGTAATATTTATTCAGTTTTGTTAAGTGATAAAATATATCAATATTCTGAAATTCATACCTATCTATCTATCTATCACCTACCTACCTACCTATGATCTATCTATGGAACAACAGCAGGTACCGAAAGGGGCGCCAGCACTCCCATCATCTCCTATGTCACACAGCCATAGTACCGAGCAATCTCCAGTGCTGTTTCCCTCTCAGTGAAATGCTGACGACTTTTCCCCAATTTGGCAGCATTCTCACGCTCCAGTTGAGCCTTCCTCTTCATGGCCTCTCGTTCTGGCCTCTGCTCATTTGGGACAGGTGTTGACATTACTGGCCCCAGAACCTCAGGTGTCCTCCATAGAATTGGTTTGCGGGTGAAATGCTGGAGTGGAGAGTGGTTGTGAGGCCTGGGCGGGGCCCAGGGCTGGCTCACAGCAGAGTGAACAGGCTCCCACTTCTGGGAAGCACAAGATGATGTTCTGTAGGACCCAGGCCTAGAAGCAGGAGGCCGAGGGACACTAGGCAGGGCAGGGTTGTTGAAACCTGGTCCGGCTGAGTTGGTCCAGGTTTCTTGGACATGTCAAAGATACAGGAGTTGGCAGGGCTGCAGTGACTGCAGCAGGCTTTGCAGGGTTGGTCACGGCAGGCCGACCTGATGCTTGAGACTGTGGCCTGTGAGGCATGGGTCGAGCTGGCGGCTTGTTGTCCATGGGTGGGACACCCAATGGCACCAACTTGACCTTCGCAGGAGAAGGCAGCTTGTCCTGGGATGGAGGTGGAGACCCTTGGCCCGAACTTTCATATGGTTTTTGGGGTTTGACTTGAGTTTTCACTGGACCTTTGCCCTCACAGAGGTGGGGGCGCGGGCACGTATCCAGCCAGGGTTTGAAAACTTGGCGTGGCTGGGGGCCTTTGGGATTGCTTGAGTTTCCCAGGGCCCGAGAGGAAGACGGGTCAGCTTTCTCATCATTCCTCTTGCCCAGTGCATGGAAAACCTGCTTAGACTCCAGCAAGTGCCTATGCAGGCCTCTGTGAGGCTTTTTGATGGCCTCTTGCGGCAGCTCAGGATGACTTTTCTTTCTCTTCATCATCTTGGGAATGGCTAGCTTCTACTCTGCCTCTGCTGGGGTCCCAGCCCAGCCGTTCCAGGCATTCCCAAAAGTGTGGACAGAGTCGGCGAAGAAGAAATGACACAGAGACAGCGTTCAGTTGATCAGCAGCCTAGCCAGGTTCTAGCCAGGTGTTCCAGAGGCTTCTATGTCCCGGGACCGTGTCTTGGCGAGATCTCTCCCCTGAACGCCCCCTTGGTGAACGCGGATGACGACGACCAAGACAACAAGCCTAGGGCTGAGAAGTTCTGCAAAGGAGACCCTGCTTTCTTTTATAGCCCCCAGAGCGTGGTGGGAGAAGCCAAATCAGCCTCCCGCCCGTTCCACCAATCAGCCGCCCCCAGGATTGAAAGCGTCACCGGTCAGGGGTCAAGTTTAAGGCAGGGCCGCACATGCCCCATGCTAGGCCCAGCATGGCACACCCCTTCAGGTGACAATCACCAAAAGGACCCAAAGGAAAGGTTCTGCTGAACGTGGCTACGCCCGGCATTCATTCCTCGAAGGGAATGGGCTCTGGCTGCAGGAGGATGGCTTGCATTGGCGCTTCTCGACCAGCAGAGGGCCGGAGGGGCTCTTCGCCCAGCTAGGGCCAGGCCATCTGGGGGACTTCCCCCCACCACCCCACCACCCCCCGCCTCACTGGGTCAGTGAAAAAAACGATCAGAGTAGTGGTATTTCACCTGCGGCCCGAAAGGCCCGTATGCCCAATCCACACCCCTGGCCGAGACTCAGGAAATGGGCGCCGTGGGCCTCCCACTTATGCTACACCTCTCATGTCACTTCACCGTGCCAGACCAGAGTCAAGCTCAACAGGGTCTTCTTTCCCCGCTGATTCCTCCAAGCCGGATCCCTTGGCTGTGGTTTGGCTGGATAGGAGGTATGGACAGTGGGAATCTCGTTCATCCATTCATGCACCTCACTAATTAGTTGACGAGGAATTTGGCTACCTTAAGAGAGTCATAGTTGCTGCCACCCTTGACCCGCGCTTCATTGAATTTCTTCACTTTGACATTCAGAGCACTGGGCAGAAATCACGTCGTGTCAACACCCGCTGCGGGCCTTCAGGATGCTTTGTTGGAATTAAACAGTCAGATTCCCCTGGTCTGCACCAGCTCGAAGCTGGCTGCTAGGTGCCAGCCAGGGCGAGGGGCCACTCGGAACCACAGCCCCAGGGGCGGTCCTGTGGGGGGGAGGGGGGCGGGGAACCTGTGCGCACGTGCGTGCGCGGCCAGGAGCAGCAATGCAGGCGAGGCCCAGTGCAACCCCAGGCGGGACCAGCCACCTGAATGGTTCCCCGCGGGCGGCCGCGATGCCTGCCATAGCTGGGGCAATCCATGGGAAGGGCCAGGCTCACGCCAGGAGTCGCTGTCGCCACTGCTTCTCTCCTCCCCTGGCCAAACCCCGCTCATGTGTTTCTGCCCCAGAGCCCCGCGGGAGACCTCCCCCCTTACCCGGCACCACCGCCTGGGGCGCCACGCAGCCAAGTCCTCGCCGCCCCCCTCCCCGCCCCCGGCGCCGTCCTGAAACCCCCGTCCCACCCCCGGAGCATATGGGTATGGCCAGGCTCGAGATTTACAACCTCTTCGGATTTTCAAGGGCCAGCGCAAGCTCACCGGACGCCACCGGAACCGCGACGCTTTCCAAGGCATGGGACCCTCTTTCGGGGCGAACCCATTCCAGGGCGCCCTGGCCTTCACAAAGAAAAGAGAACTCTCCCCGGGGCTCGCGCCGGCTTCTCTGGGATCGGTTGTGTTACCGCACTGGACGCCTCGTGGCACCCATCTCCGCCACTCCGGACTCGGGGATCTGAACCCGACTCGCTTTAGATCTGCTGAGGGCAACGGAGGCCATCGCCCGTCCCTTCAGAATGGCGCTCGCCCATCTCTCAGGACCGACTGACCCTTGTTCAACTGCTGTTCACATGGAACCCTTTTCCACTTCGGCCTTCAAAGATCTCGTTTGAACATTTGCTACTACCACCAAGATCTGCACCTGTGACGGCTCCACCCGGGCTGTGCCCTAGGCTTCAAGGCTCACCGCAGCGGCCCTCCTAGTCGTCGTGGGGTAGCTTGGCGTGGGTGTGGGCCGGGCGCCGCCGAAGTGCAGCCCGGTTTGCTCGGTTCCCCTGTCTCTGACCGACCACCAGCGAGGGCTGGGTATGGGCTCGACGCTCCAGCGCCATTCATTTTCAGGGCTAGTTGATTCGGCAGGTGAGTTGTTGCACACAACTTAGCGGATTCCCACTTCCGTGGCCACCGTCCTGCTGTCTCTATCAACCACCTTTTCTGGGGTCTGATGAGCGTTGGCATAGGGCGCCGTAACCCGGCGCTCCGTTTATCCGGAAGCGCCAGTTCTGCCTAACAAAAGTGACCCACCATGCACTCCTATTCTACACCCGGGCTTCTTACCCATTTAAAGTTTGAGAATAGGTTGAGATCATTTTGGCCTCAGGACCTCTAATCATTCGCTTTTCCGCATAAAACTGTGTTTGCGAGAACGCCAGCTATCCTGAGGGAAACTTCGGAGGGAGCCACCTACTAGATGATTCGATTAGCCTTTCAACCCTATACCCAGGTCGGACTACCGATTTGCACATCAGGACCGCTACGGACCTCCACCAGAGTTTCCTGTGGCTCCGCCGTGCCCAGGCATAGTTCACCATCTTTCGGGTCCTAACATGTGCGCTCATGCTCCACCTCCCCGGCAAGGCAAGCAATACGGGCGGGTGGTGCGCCCTCGGTGGACTGGAGAGGCCTCGGGATCCCAACTCGGCCCTGACGGTCCTTCACCTTCATTGCGCCACGGTACCTTTCCTGTGAGCCCCGGACTCGCACACGTGTTAGACTCCTTGGTCCGTGTTTCAAGATGGGTCGGATGGGTGGCCGACTTTGCTGCAGACCCTGTGCGCTCGCTTGGGTCCGCGGTGTGGCTCCTTGCAAACCTCCCCCCCCACCGGGCCCTACTGCGTGACTTCTCCAGGGGCGCACTGGGGACAGTCCTCCCAGGCCCTCCGTGCCCCCTCCCCCGTGCCCCGGCGCCACCCCGAACCCTCCCCCGACCCCCCCCTCCCCCGACACTCGGATGGGCGAAAGGGAAGGAGAGCGACTTGGGAGCGGTTTTGCTCCTTCCAGCAAGTGCGGGTTGAAGATTGTTTGGCACTGGCAGGCAGGGTCGGAGCCACAGACAGGCTCTTATGCTGGAATCCACCAATCACACCGCCGCAATGGGCAAGCGGCTCTAGCGTGGCTTCTGATTGGCTCAGACCTCACTGCAGCCCAAGGCTTCTGTGGCCAGAGAGCTGACTCCACAGTGGGAGGGGTGAGAGAGACTTTTTTAAATACGACATAGGTGGATTGTGTTGGCTGTTACACGTGGAGGCATGGAGGAGTGCACTTGCCTCTGCCGCTTGGGCTCTTCTCGGCGATGTCGGTGTCCTCAGGAGTGCCAGGGCCCAGCAGAGACAGCAGCGGCCGAAGGCAAGCGGTGCCCTCAGAAGCGCCAGCACCCAGCTGAGATGGCAGCGGCAGAAGGCAAGCAGTGTCTTCAGGAGTGCCAGGGACCAGCTGAGAAGGCAGCGCCCAAAAGCAAGCCGGCCCCGGCAGAAAAGCGCGTCGAGGCGGACGCCTCAGCGTTGTGCTGTGCGGGGAGTGGAGGAATCACGAGCCCCATGCCGCCGCCGCACTGCTCGCTGCAGGACCTGCCTGTGGAGATGCTGGTGGACATCTTCGCCTCGCTCCCGGGCACCGACCTGGCCAGCCTGGCCCAGGTCTGCACCAAATTCCGGCACATACTGCACACCGACAGCATCTGGAGACTGCGCTGTCGCGAGGAGCTTGGCATTCCGGAAAACTTGCAGAAACCGGAGATGATCGGTGGTATGTCTTATAGATAAGTCTACGCCCAGATGTTCCCATACAGAAACCTTTTGGGTTTGTGGCAGCTAAATTATGGCTATAGAAGACTGCTGAATGTAGTGGTGGATAATGGCTTATGCATTACTGGTTGGATGTACGGGCCTTGCCTTAACACCCATGTGGCTGGCCCAATGCAATTTGAGCCTTCGTTTAGAATTCACCTGACGCAGAGGAAATCAGCCACGGTGGAGCACATGGACGACTTCTACAGCTTTTCCCATAGCCGACACATGCAGATTCAGAAGGACAGGTTCAGCAACCGGTGGATCCAGAGAGACCCCCGACAGGATTCACCAACGCGGCTTAGGGGAGGACGGGGGCTGGAGATGTCCCAGGAAGACAGACAGCTGTATGACCGCCTAACCTACCGCCATCTCGACCTTCCGCAACTTCAACGAGCTCTCCCGCCTGGTCCAGGAGATTGAGGAGCAGGTGATCCGCGAGCCGATGGCTTCGGCCTAATGATTGCCATGCTCAGCTTCCATGGGAAGTATGCCAGGGTCATGAAGGGGAGTCCTGGGCTGCACCTTCGGAAGAGCAGCCTGTTCCGTTTGTTCTGACTGTGGGCGTGGGCTCAAGAGACCAGATCTAGCCCCCGCCCCCAACCTGTAGGATGTGTTACTATGTCATGCACATTGTTACCTTACATGGCTCCGCCTACCCCAGGCGCTGCCCTGGAGTCTTCATCCTGTTCAATGAGAACCACTTCGGTTTCATCTGGCTGGAGATGAAATACTTCATCCTGTTAGGCATAGTCCAGAACACCTTCCAGAATGTGGAAGCACCGTCCTCGCAGGCCTTCCTGGAGATGCTCTCAAGCATTCAGCCCGGACTCCGTGGGAGGAGCAGCTTGCATGCACTTTGAAGATTGGACCTTCTGACCTGGTGACCCACCTTTGGTCCTTTTTTTTTTTAATCCGCACCCGAGGATATTTTCCCTTTGATGTTTAGAGAGAGTGGGGCAGAGAGGGGAAAACAGACATAATCCATGTGAGAGAAACACCTCAGTTGTTTGCCTCCTGCCCAAGCCCAAACCAGGGCCAGGCTGGGTAGGGGCCAGAAATTGAGGTAGAAATAAACTTTAGACCAGTGGCCTCAACCTTCCTAATGCTGCGACCCTTTAATACAGCTCCTCATGTTGTGGTGACCCCCAATTTCCTTGTTACAAATTGAACATGAACATGATTTGGGATAGATAGATTGATAGGTACGTAGAAATATAAAGATACCGGGATATCCCTGGACTGTCTGGTGGTGGCCATGCTGCAGAGGCCCCAGCACAGAGTGGTGGTACAGATGTCTATGGACCTGTCCCTGTTCATCAGTCTATGTTGTTCTCTATATTCCACAAATGAGTGAGATCACGTGGTATTCATTTTTCTCTGACTGGCTAATTTCACTTTGCATAATGCTCTCCTGTTGTAAATGGCAAGAATCCCTTCTCTTTTTTTTTTTTTTTTTTTTTTTTTTTTTTACCGCAGCGTAGTATTTCATTGTGTAGAAGATAAGAAGGCTCTGCTTAGTCTCTTAGATAAGCATGAAAAGCGAGGCTTAGGAGGAATTCTTCTAGAAGACATAGAGGAAGAACGGCCCAATTCCCAGAAAGCTGTGAAGGCTTTCCGGGACCAGGTATTCTTTGTAAAACGTCCAGAAAAGAAGAAAATTCTTTTCTTCAATGATAAAAGCTGTCAATTTTCTGTAGACAAAGAGTTTCAGAAACTGTGGAGGAGTGTCACTGTGGATTCAATGGGTGAGGAGAAAATTGGAGATGGCAGCGAGATATTCAGAAGAATATCTGAAGCGACAGGGTATTTCTTCCATGCAGGAATCCAGACCAAAGAAAGTGGCCCCTATCCAGAGAAGGAAAAGGCCTGCCCGCTTCACAAAAAGCGACGATTTAAGAATCATAACGAACACATGGCTGGAGTGCTGAAGGATGACTCTGACATTGATCCTAGTAAATAGTGAACAGTTTTGTAGTGTGACGAGGTCCCCACAGACCAACAGAGGCAAACCAGCTTGAGGAACTGGATTCAGGTCAGCTTCCTCCCCCCCACATTCTTGGATTTGGGGGCCTGGTATGACACCTTCAACGTCATTCGAGAAAAAAAAAAAACACTCCTTAAAAAAATAAAAATAAAAAAACCTCCACAGAAAACAAGTTGATCGGGCCTTTCAACTTTCTGAGGTTTCGGCAAGCCCAGATGGCCAGGCCCGGACTTGGTCTCTGGGCTGGGGCCTGAGCATCCATCCATCCAGAGAGTGAGCGGGGTGGGGAGGTGAGGGGTTGGGAGGGTCGACAAGATGGCCCGAACCGGACATAGTCTTTGTGGATTACAGAGATTGGGTTGACTGGGGCCGTGGCCTGGGCCAAAGAGCCCGTCCAGCCCTCTGCTGGTCGAGAAGCGTCAATGCAAGAGCCCCCTCCTGCAGCCTCCTCTGGGGAAGGCAGAGCCAGGTGACTGGATTTCCCCAGTTCTGGTTAGACCCGAGGCGGGAAGGACATGCAGGTAGCTCTGTCTTGGAGAAGGCAGGGGATGAAGGGTGCTCATGGATGCCGACGGACCATTCAAAGCCAGAAGTGTCCGTGCGTGACTGCGGATGTACAGGCACAGACGCACGCCCGCGCGCGGGCGCACACACACACTCCCAAACGCACACCCACACTCACACACCTAGTCCCCCTCCCCCACCCCACCCCACCTCCCCCCCCACCCCCCCCCACACACACACACACACACACACACGGGAGCACAAGGTCCGCTAACAAGATATCTGCTGGGTGACGCGCGCCAAGAGATTTACTGTGGCTTTTTTCCATGTGGATTGTCCTGGGCCCACCGGAGCCTGTCTAAATAGGTATTGTCGCCGAAACCGGTTTGGCTCAGTGGATAGAGCGTCGGCCTGCGGACTGAAAGGTCCTGGGTTCGATTCCGGTCAAGGGCATGTACCTGGGTTGCGGGCACATCCCCAGTGGGAGATGTGCAGGAGGCGGCTGATCGATGTTTCTCTCTCACCGATGTTTCTAACTCTCTATCTCTCTCCCTTCCTCTCTGTAAAAAATCAATAAAATATATTTTAAAAAAATAAAAATAAAAATAAATAAATAGGTATTGTCCCCTCTTCAACCCAGAAAATGGCGATGCCTCTCCGCAAGGCCTGGAGATGGAGCCCTGCGGCCTTCTTGCGCATCTGCCCCATCTCCCAAGCTCACCCCAAGCCCGGGAATCTATTCAGGGGGCCAGTGGTGCCCTCTACTGGTCCAGGAGCGCCAATGCAAGCCTTCTCCTCACCCCCACCCCCACCTCCTTCCTCAGCTTTCTCTGGGAAAGACAGAGCCAGGTGTCTGGACCTCCCAGGTGTTTATAGACCCCAGGGCTAGGGGAAGTTCCAGCCATGGTCGCTGTCTGCAAGAAGGCAGGTGTGTGTGTGTGTGTGTGTGTGTGGCGCAGGAGGGGGGACGGGGCGGGGGCAGAAGAGGGATGCTCACAGATGCCATCCCACAATGGAAATCCACCAGTTCGCCTGAGTGACCGCGGATACACACACACACACACACACACGCAAACACGGAGCACAATGTCGGGCACCGAGATTTCTGCTGAGTGACCCGACTCTAGGAGATTCATTGTGGCTTTTTGCCGGGTGGCTCAGGCCTGTGGATCATATTTGATGCTCAGCTGAAATTCTGATCACACCTACAGTACAACTGACCTCCTTGGCTTCAATGGTTTAGAAAAACAGATGTCAAAGGGCAATTCTGAAGGACGGCATCCTATTCATCTCCTAGAATCGCCATGTTCCGCTGCCACCAAAGAAATGGGTTACAAGAACAGAGAGGAATTCCCTGAGAGTCCATGTGCCAGGAGTCATAAATCAAGGTGCCACCGGGACCCCTCCCCATCAGGGGGCTCTGGGGAGCATCTCGCCTGCCTCCACCAGCTGCTGGTGGCCCCTGGCATCCTGGTCTCAGAGCTAATATACAAAACCATACACATTTTATTCACCTCAACTTCAGCCTCTGCCTCCCATGACCTCCAAGGCCTGCTTCGTTCCTTGTGTTTGAGTCTCGGGTCTCTCCCCTCCCATAGCCACTGCCCCCTCCTTTTGAGGAATGAATACCAGGCATCACAGCCACGAACAGGAGAATGTGAGTGAGAGAGAGAGAGAGGGAAACAGTGATGTAAGAGAAACATGGATTGGTTGCCTCCCACATGCACCCTGCCCAGAGTCAGGATAGAACCTGGTATGTGAAACCACGTATGTGACCTTGACCAGGAATCTCTTGACCCAGAATGGAGCCCTCAGCTTTCCATTGCATGACATGACCTCTCACCTACTGAGCCACACCAGAAAGGCTCCGTTTGTCTTTCAAATGGATCTTCCCATCTATTTATCTTGAATAGATTATGGCCAGTTAAGTGTGCTTGCGATGTTATGGCTTTCTGAGTTTTTTGGAATCCTCTGTTCCTCTTTTATTTTCCTGCTCTCTTGTCCGGTATGTTGAGGGCTCTCTGTAATGCTATGTTTGAATTCCTTTCTTTTATTTCTCCAGTGTCTCCTGTGTCTACACACGGGTGCAGTAGAGAGCACAAGGTCCGCTAACAAGATATCTGCTGAGTGACGGGCGCCTAGGAGATTTTTTCCTTGTGGATTGTCCTGGGCCCACCGGAGCCCAGGTGTGTGGTTACCGGCATTCTTGACCTAGGACAAATCTCCATACATTGGAGGTTGAAAAACCAAGATAAACACACACACACACACACACACACACACACACACACACCAGACCATGCCGAAGGTAAAGCCCTACCTCACACCACACACCATCACTGCTAGATGTGTTCAAGGACAGTTGACAACCTGGATAGCAGAGACAGTGAACAGGGCTTCTATAGCGTTGTATGTCAATTTTCAAATGAAGCACGTGGTTAAGATCATTTTTAACTTTTATTAATAAATTCATTAGGCTTGAAGGCATCCATTTGCCATGGATGGAAAGGACAGGCAGATAAGTGACAGGCAACGATAAGCACTGAAATAGTCCTTAAAATCCAGAAATTCTACTGATAAAAAAAAAAACACAAATGGGAACGATGTTTGTAACCATTCATTGCCGAGAAATAGAGTCAATTGCAATGAATGAAGAGAAATGAGCAAAGAAATAATAAAATAACATAAAATAAAATACCCCCCCACACACACACACACACACTCTTCACAGGTCACGGCTCTGAGGAGCCCGCACTAGAGTCCACGGTCAAGCACACCAAGCATCGCAGACACGTTCAAGAGAACCTTTCCTTGAGATGCTTTTGGTGAATGCCACCTGAAGGGCGTGTCCTGTGGGGGATCTAGCCTGGGGCATGAGCGCCCCCACCCTAAACTTGACCCCCAACGGGTGACAACGCTTCAGTTCTGGGGCGGGCTGATTGGTGGGTCTCTGGCTCCATCCACCACGTTCCTGTGCTATAAAAGGGAGCAAAGGTAAGCTGCGCCGCCCCAACCCCACACGCCGCCCTGACCCCCTCCCCAGCCGAGGGAGAGCGACATGGGGGGGGAGAAAGCTGGAGGCCAGGGCTCCAGAGGGGAAGGGCCGCAGAAGCGGGCCGGGCTTGGGGTGGGGCGGCACCGCCTCGTCCAGCCAAGGCGCGCGCCTAGCCCTGCTTCAGGTCCCAGCACAACCAACTCAGCCCTTAGGGCCAATCCTTATCCTGAAGTTCCGGATCCTGCTTGCTGACTTCCCTTACCTACATTGTTACAACTTGCCAGAGGCTGTTCACCTTGGAGACCTGCTGCGGATATGGGTAAGGCCCGGCGCGAGATTTACACCCTCTCCCCCGGATTTTCAAGGACCAGCGAGAGCTCACTGGACGCCGCCGGAACCGCGACGCTTTCCGAGGCACGGGTCCCTCTCTCGGGGCGAACCCATTCCAGGGTGCCCTGCCCTTCACAAAGAAAAGAGAACTCTCCCCGGGGCTCCCGCCGGCTTCTCCGGGATCGGTTGCGTTACCGCACTGGACGCCTCGCGGCGCCCGTCTCCGCCACTCCGGGGGGATCTGAACCCGACTCCCTTTCGATGAGCTGAAGGCAACGGAGGCCATCGCCCGTCCCTTCGGAACGGCGCTCGCCCATCTCTCAGGACCAACTGACCCATGTTCAACTGCTGTTCACATGGAACCCTTTTCCACTTCAGCCTTCAAAGTTCTCCTTTGAATTTTTGCTACTACCACCAAGATCTGCACCTGCAGCTGCTCCACCTGGGCCTGTGCCCTAGGCTTCAAGGCTCACCGCGGGAGGGCCCTCCTACTCGGAACGAGTTTTTTTTGTTTGTTTGTTTGTTTGTTTGTTTTTCCTACGCCCTTTCGGTTGATTATGGCCAAGTTGAAAACAGCAACCAGTAAAATGTATCCCCAAAATGACTCGGTACAAAACAGGTCTTTTTCAGAAATATTTAATAAAATAAAAGTTAATGAAAAACCTTTACATGAGTTTTAAATCCTATTTCAAAACAGAAGAAACAACTCCATCATTGGCCACAGGTCCCTGGCCATCCTCCCACACACTGACTTCCTGGTGCTTTAGCTGGTGTCCATCATCGCATCGTAATTGTCCAGCAGGGCATCCATCTCCGCGCCATCCATTTGGCCATCTAAATCCTCGGTGTCCCTCATAGCGTTGTAAGTGTTCAGTAGGGTGTCCAACTCAGGGGTGTCCCTCATCGCGCTGTCAGCGTCCAGCTGGGAGTCCAACTCCCCGGTGTCCCTCATGCAGCTGTCAGCGTCCTTCTGGGGGTCCAACTTTTTAGTGTCCCTCATCGCATTGTAAAGGCCCAAATGGGCATTCATACTTTTGGTGTCCCTCATCGAGTTGTAAGCGCCCTTTTGGGATTCCAACTGCTGGGTGCCCCTCATCGCACTGTAAGCGTCCTGCTTGGCGTCCAACTGCTTGGGGCCCCTCATCCAGTTGTAGGCGTCCAGCTGGGCGTCCAGCTCCTCCGCCGAGATCTGTCGCTTTGAATGGCGGCCAGTGCGCCTGCCTGTACGCTGGTTGCCATTGCGGGCGCGGCCCTGAGTGCCGCCGCTAAAGCCTCCAGATCCTCGGTTTGTAGTCACCCAGCCTCTGTTGACACTCTGTACCTGCCTGGGCTTCGTATCTATCAGCGAGGTGAGGAACTGGATGTGGAGGGGACGGCCATCCAAAGGGATGCCGTTGTACTGTTCCCTGGCTTCCAGGGCGTCTCCCTTTCCGCTCAAAGTGCACGTGGGCTGTTCCCAGGCTGCGGCCAGAGCGGTCGTAATGGACAGCGGCCTGCTTCAGAGGCCCGAACTCCGCAAACAGCTGCTGGATGTCTGCGTCGGACACTCCGAAGTCCAGGTTGGACAGCAGCAGCTTCCCACCGGTCGTCAGGCCGGCGCCCCTGCCGAAGGCCCTGCGGAAGCGGTCGTGTTGCCACTCGTCGGGAAGTTGTCTCGGCCTGTTGTAGGGCGCCGGCCGGTTCCTGCCTCGGCCGAGGGCAGCCCGGTTCCGGAACAGCCCGCCGCCCCTGCGCTATGGTGCGGCGGCCTGCGCTCCACAACCCCGGCCTCCCTGGGAGGCGGCCAGGCCTCGGTCCGACCTAGGTCCTTGCCCCGCCCCCGCCGCAGCCGCGGGCCCCGCCATGGCCACCCTGCTGGTTCCGGTCCAGCCTAATGTCATCCAGTGACATGTGGATTTTGTCGGCCATGGTGGGGCCCGAATTGGCCTTGGATCGAGCCCCTGCAGAGGCACCAGGTCCTTCACTTCCCACACAGCACCAGAGCTGTTCCTGGGCGGGCACCAGATAAGCAAAACCGGTTAGGGCGGGTCACATATCTTTGTACTAGTGAATGACAAGAGGTAAATAGTCACTTCCCTTTTTTCCAGTGCCCCTGAGGCACAACCCAGAGTCCCAGGGAAGAGACTACAAATTTCCACATTGTGACTGTTATCATGTTAATTTTTTACCACTCACTATCATTTTACAGCTTACCAACCCCCAGCCTCCTCCCCTTTGCTTTCTCCCACCTCCCTCATCTATCATCACTGGATTTCATGGAACCCACTGGTCAATAGCAGGAAAGAGTGTAGAACAGTGTTTGAAACCACTTACAAGTCTCATCCTTGGATGGTGATTTATAAAAATAGGTCAAAGACATGCTTGTGGACTTTGGGCTTTGCTGTGCTGTGTATCTATGCAGAGGCCGGGTGATTTTAAACTCCTATGTGATGACTTAAGTTTATACTTCACCCCTGGTCTGGCCCCCGGATTTTGTTATCTAGGCCTTGGAAAGGCCTCCTCCCTGCCTTGAAAGGAATAGATTTTTAATTCCTTGAGATTCTGCTTCCCGGCAGTAGCCGACATTCTGGTTCAAATAAACTCATCACAGAAATTATTTACAGGTTTGAGTGTTTCTCAGGTTAATTGTATGAAACTCCAAGAAAACACACACACACCACACACACCACACAGACACACACATACATACACACATACACACACACATACATACAAGTTTTTCAAGTGTACAACTCAACAAAACATCACCTGAATACAGCGCCCAAAGTATAAAGCCTCTTTCTGTCACCATTTTCCTCCCCCACACAACCCCCTCAGTTTCTTTCTCTTTGGGTTTCTTTTGTGTTCCCCCCTTCCACTACCACCCACCACCCCAAATCTATTATTTTCAACATAGGGACGGGGCATTTCTAAGGCATACAAACAAAGCAACAAAGTCAGGAAGCCATAGAGGCAATAAACACTTACATGGACCACATCTGCCACTGCCTATGTATATATATATTCACAAGAAAGCCCAAAGACAACAAGCAGGTGGGTGTGGGGAACATTGGTGCAATGTCATGTGGTTGTGGATTTTAGTGTGACTCACCATATGAATGACAAGAAAGTGTTGGGGCAGAGGGGAGTCGCCCTGTAGTATGTGTGTTTGAAATGAGGTAAATCTGGCTGAGGCCTTGTCCTTGAAATGTACAAAATCAATCAATTTGGCCCTGGACCGGTGGCTCATTGGCGAGAGCGTCTTCCCTTATGCCACTGTTTGTGGGTTCAATCCCCAATCAGGGCACATACAGGAAGCAACAGAGCCCTGGCTGGTGTAGCTCAGTTGGTTGAGCGTCAGGTCGCGCATTGAAAGGTCACTGATTCCTTTCCAGGTTTCAGGTTCAATTCCCAGCTGGAGTATGTATTGGAGGCAACTGATAGGTATTTCTCTTTCTCTCTCTCTCTCTCTCTCTCTCTCTCTCTCTCTCTCTCTCTCTCTCTCCTTCCCTTTCTCCCTCCTCTAAAATCAATAATACACACACACACACACACATATATATTTGACATATATATTTGTTGCTGTTAATCCTCACCCGAGGATATTGAGGATATTTTTCCACTGATTTTTAGGAAGAGTGGAGGAGACAGGGCAAGGGCCCAAAGAACCTGCCATCAAGGTCCATGACCTTGGCTGGGGCCCAAAGAACCTGCCATCAAGGTCCATGACCTTGGCTGGAATTGAACCTGGGATCCTTTGGTCCACAGGCTGGCCAATGCTCAATGGACTGAACCAAACAGGCTAAGGGAAGTATATATATATATGCTGTAGCCAGGCACGCATTGCTGTGGCTCAGTCTGGTTAAATGGAAAAGTAAGAAAAGAGAAAGCACACATTTCTAATACGCTTAATTTCACAATGCCTATGGGTATGCAACATTTTGTGTTGTTCCATTGTCTGTGCAGATATAGAGATTGTCTGGTTTGCCAACTCTAGAACACGCAACATATAATTGTCCATGTGAGAAGCAATCCATGTCTAGATCTAAATCGCACAATTCTAAAGATTGTCCCTGAGCTTTGTTAACGGTGATTGCAAACGCCAATCGAATCGGGAATTGCAATCTCTGAAATTGAAATGGCATATCCGTTGGAATCATAGGAATGCCAGGAATGAGGACATCTTCACCTTTGAAAGGTCCTGTCAAGATTGTTGCTTCTATGACATTGCTCATTAATTTTTTTACTGCAAGCTGTGTGCCTGTCAAAGCTTGGGCTGGTTGACATTTCACAACATGGTAATTGGCACGCCGAATTTCAATTGCAGTGCGTGCGGTGGCATCCCTGGCAGATCGAGTGAATTCAAAAATTCTGTTGCATAATTAACCGCTTCATCTGCTTCCACAACAGTGTCGACGGACTTGTATGTGACTGCCTCACTTTGAATGTTAGACTGAATGATATTGTTAAGTCCGTAGATGTCTTTGTTCTTGGCCGCAAGAATAGCTCAGTCACTCAGCCAATCGTGATTCTTACAATCGGTTTGAATATTGGGAAATACTTTTTCAACCAATTCTTCTTTTGACGTCACTAAATTGCAGAAGTGACGAGGCAATGCAATTCGTCCTGAGGTCAGATCAACCGGCACCTTTCCATTCCCAATTCCTAGCAATTTGATGTGAGATATCTCAGCTGATGAATCGTTTTGCAGCTCGACACGCATATTT